>NC_058082.1:550969146-551081096 GCF_014858855.1 Bufo gargarizans | reverse complement strand
TCTTATGCAGGGGTCTCCCTTTTGTTCCTTAGTTTTGGATCCAGTGAGTCATATATTCATTTTGCACTGTCTTGTTTCCTGTACACCGTCCGTGACAGAAAATTGTAGATTCACACTGAAGGCATCAAAACTATGAATTAACACATGTGGAATTATATACATAACAAAAAAGTGTGAAACAACTAAAATATGTCATATTCTAGGTTCTTCAAAGTAGCCACCTTTTGCTTTGATTACTGCTTTGCACACTCTTGGCATTCTCTTGATGAGCTTCAAGAGGTAGTCACCTGAAATGGTCTTCCAACAGTCTTGAAGGAGTTCCCAGAGATGCTTAGCACTTGTTGGCCCTTTTGCCTTCACTCTGCGGTCCAGCTCACCCCAAACCATCTCGATTGGGTTCAGGTCCGGTGACTGTGGAGGCCAGGTCATCTTGCGCAGCACCCCATCACTCTCCTTCATGGTCAAATAGCCCTTACACAGCCTGGAGGTGTGTTTGGGGTCATTGTCCTGTTGAAAAATAAATGATGGTCCAACTAAACGCAAACCGGATGGAATAGCATGCCGCTGCAAGATGCTGTGGTAGCCATGCTGGTTCAGTATGCCTTCAATTTTGAATAAATCCCCAACAGTGTCACCAGCAAAGCACCCCCACACCATCACACCTCCTCCTCCATGCTTCACGGTGGGAACCAGGCATGTAGAGTCCATCCGTTCACCTTTTCTGCGTCGCACAAAGACACGGTGGTTGGAACCAAAGATCTCAAATTTGGACTCATCAGACCAAAGCACAGATTTCCACTGGTCTAATGTCCATTCCTTGTGTTCTTTAGCCCAAACAAGTCTCTTCTGCTTGTTGCCTGTACTTAGCAGTGGTTTCCTAGCAGATATTCTACCATGAAGGCCTGATTCACACAGTCTCCTCTTAACAGTTGTTCTAGAGATGTGTCTGCTGCTAGAACTCTGTGTGGCATTGACCTGGTCTCTAATCTGAGCTGCTGTTAACCTGCGATTTCTGAGGCTGGTGACTCGGATGAACTTATCCTCCGCAGCAGAGGTGACTCTTGGTCTTCCTTTCCTGGGCGGTCCGCATGTGAGCCAGTTTCTTTGTAGCGCTTGATGGTTTTTGTGACTGCACTTGGGGACACTTTCAAAGTTTTCCCAATTTTTCGACTGACTGACCTTTATTTCTTAAAGTAATGATGGCCACTCGTTTTTCTTTACTTAGCTGCTTTTTTCTTGCCATAATACAAATTCTAACAGTCTATTCAGTAGGACTATCAGCTGTGTATCCACCTGACTTCTCCACAACGCAACTGATGGTCCCAACCCCATTTATAAGGCAAGAAATCCCACTTATTAAACCTGACAGGGCACACCTGTGAAGTGAAAACCATTTCAGGTGACTACCTCTTGAAGCTCATCAAGAGAATGCCAAGAGTGTGCAAAGCAGTAATCAAAGCAAAAGGTGGCTACTTTGAAGAACCTAGAATATGACATATTTTCAGTTGTTTCACACTTTTTTGTTATGTATATAATTCCACATGTGTTAATTCATAGTTTTGATGCCTTCAGTGTGAATCTACAATTTTCATAGTCATGAAAATAAAGAAAACTCTTTGAATGAGAAGGTGTGTCCAAACTTTTGGTCTGTACTGTAAATCAAAAAAACGAGGCAGCACTCAGACTTCAGGTGAAAAGGTGATGACCCAATTTATTTCCCAGGCAACGTTTCGGTCCACTCAATGAGGCCATTGTCAAGCTTGACAAAGGCCTCATTGAGTGGGACGAAACGTTGCCTGGGAAATAAATTGAGTCATCACCTTTTCACCTGAAGTCGGAGTGCTGCTTCGTTTTTTTGGATTTATTATACAGTGGAAGAGAAGCCTGCCTTCCCTGATGATTTTCACCCTATCCACCCTGTCTAACTGTGCTGCTGCTTTATCTGTGTTTGTAGATTATTAGACAGATAGATATAGATAGATAGATATGATACAGAGAGATAGATCTATAAATCGATTTAGTATCAATCTGATGCATCTAAAAATATTAGATAAATCAATTGATTTTGAATAATATAAAAACTTGTATGTGTCTCAAAGTGGGCAATAAAACTGCTACTGAGAATCAAGCAGGAGAAGTCGGCTACGTCCTCTTGAACGAAAATTGTGAAATTAGATTGTTTAAAAAATTTGTTATAATATATTATATAAGTCCAAGGGTATCACGGCTCGATGAAACCAAACACACGGCACTAACTGGAGGCAGTTTTCCGTCACTGCCGTTAATGGCAGTTGGATATTGGCCGGTTGTCCTTTTTTCCTCGTATCATCCTTGTGTTTTAACCTTCCAAGCAGTGCCTTCTAAATACTCCAGGAATATAAATCATTTCTTGTCAGAGCCTTGACCCCTGTCCACCAGAGCCTTTAAAAATAGCATTGTCCTTGTCCTATGAAGCAGCAGCCAGAGCCTTGTGAGAATGGGTCATTCTGGACAATGGCAGATCCTTGAACCTGTATGTCCTATCAGGGATCCTTAATCCATGCATCTATTAAAACTATCGGACCACCCATACATATCCAACAGAGCAGTCATAATTGCTCCTTGTAAAGTTGCACAAGGGTTCTATCTACTTGGTCTCACTGGAAACATTGATCATTGTTGGATTCCAAACACAGTGGTGGGATCTTTTGAAACAAAGTTGGTCCACATCTTCAAGGTGAGAGGTCATCATGGATGTCTAAGTAGAGGTGAAAATGAAAGCTCCTGGGTCCCAATGTGAAATCTTTAACCAGCCTCAACTTCACCATGTACCATTTATAAAACTGGTGTCTTTTATGTGGCAGAGGAACTTTTGGGCTATCTTTGCACCTACCATTGCTGTTCCAAACCACCTAAATTGTAGATTGATGGCCTTGTGAGCAATATCATGGTTACTTAAAATGTAGACATTTTACAAAACAATAACTTCTATTCTCTCTTCATAGGTAAAGTTTTGGTGAACAGCGAGATGGGGATGAGTAGATCTGCCATTCTGGTCGCAGCTTACTTGATGATTTTTCACCACATGACCATCCTTGAAGCCCTAATGACCTTACGCAAGAAAAGAGCCATCTACCCTAATGATAGTTTTATTATGCAGCTTCGAGAACTTAATGAAAAATTGCTGGAAGAGCGTGAATATTCTGATGGAGGAGATGACAATGATAACAATAGCCAAGGCTCGGTCATAGAAGCCAAGGCACATTCTATTGTGGTGGAAGAAGAAGGCGATAGGGAGAGCATCATGGGAGCAAAAGTCCACTCGATCACTGTTGAGCAAGAGGATACAACTAGCATCATGGGAAGCGCCATGAGCCTGGGGGCAAAATCAAGTGTAGTGTCTAAGCAGCCAACCCTTATCGATGAAGATGAGGAGGAGAAAATCTATGAAGAATGGAGACGAAAACAAGGACTTCCACCAAGGGAGATACCAAAGAAGGAAAATGAGCAAAGCATAAAACTTCCAGAAGAAGAAGTGAGTGACGACCAGCTAAGACAGATGATTTATAACTGGCAGAAGGAAAATGCTAAATATCATTCCCTTGATCCTGGAGATGATGGAAATTCTATGATGAGGGAGAAATGTTATTCACCAAGTGAAATTAGTGATGTGGAAAGTGTAAGCTCCCAGGAAATTCGGATGTTAAAGGAACAATTTGAAGTGAGCCGAAGGAACCTTATGACCAGACAACGTACGGACTCTGTATCGACTGACAGTACTTGGGATATGTGGAACCAGAGGCTTATGGAAATTGAGAAGGAGGCCATAACAAAGAGCGACAAGAAAGAAAAAAAGAGGGAAAAGGATATCGATGAAGAAAGTCTTTGCTCTGAAGCAAGTTCTTTATTTAACTTTTGCAAAAATAACAAACATAAGCTGACTGCTCTGGAAAGGTGGAAAGTTAAGAGAATTCAATTTGGGTTTCACAAAAAAGACTCTGAAGCATCAGACACCCAAAACAAGGAGGACAATGGTGAGAAGAAAGATGAGGATCAAACGAGTCAATCGGATGTAGACATATCAGCCTACCAAGCCTGGAAGATGAAGCACCAGAAAAAAGTAGGCAATGAAAATAAGGAGGAAATTGTGGAACTGACTAAAGGAGAGGACACTGCAAGTATCAAACGCAAACAAAGGAGGGCTGAGATTCTGGAACGTTCTAAGCAGACCTTGGAGGAAAGCCAATCTATATGTGGGTGGGATAATGAAAGCTCAATAAGTGGTAGCATCCCGTTATCTGCTCTATTTCAGATTGCACCTTCAAGTAGCGGTGGTAATGATGCAGCTTCAGTGTTGAGTATGCAGAGCAACAGATCCCATCAGTCCCAGGCCAGAAGTGCTGTTACCCAAGCACAAGTCCTCCCACCAAACTTACCACCTGGGGCGGATGCTATTTCCATAGCAGGTATTCAGAACTGGATAGCTAATGTGGTGAATGAAACCATTGCTCAAAAACAGAATGAGATCATGATGATGTCCCGTGCATCTTCATCAATGAGCATGGCTTCTGGAGATCTTGGAAAAAGAGCAGATGATGAAAGATCCTCCATACTCGGTGCAGCAGGAGGGTCATGCCTCTCAGGTTCTGGATTTCAGCATCGTGACTTTAAAAGCTCAGACTCTGTATTGTCTAATACGTCAGTGAACTCAGCTACAAATATACCAAGTGCTAAGAGAAAAATTAACCAAACAAGTGTCCCACTCTTTGGACTTTTTATGGATGACGTGGATCTAAAAAAGCTCAACCAGAAAGAAAATGAAATGAGAGAAGAGTTGACTGAAAAATTGAGCCAATATCGGAAAGAAAAAGTTGTCACTGATAACAAGCGGAGCTACATGTACAGGAAGAAAAAGGCGAAAGGTACAGAAGAGGATGAAGAGGAAGAGAAAGAAAGTGTTCTAAGTTCGAAATTCCAAAGTTCTAGGTTGTCCTCAAACCAAGAATGGAAAAAATCTGAAAAAACATCCTACCTAAGTAATCTTGGCAATTTTTCAAGCACCAAACCTACAAGTTCAGATGTGGAAACAAATGTAGGCAAATGGCTCAGTGGTGTGAACACAGAAAGGGCCTCGGAATTTCATAATGAAAAATCTTATGAAAGGTCAAGACAATCAGAACATGAGCGATATGTGAGCCCTCAAGTCAACGGATACACCAAAAAATCATCAGAATGGGACAAAGAGGGCTCTTCATCATATCAGAGCTACAGAGACACAACCAGGGCCACATCAAGATTTTCAACGTCTTCTGAAGAAGAGTACGATCGTGTCCGGCACACCAACGTCTACAAATCCCAAAGCCCTGAACCCAACCTCAGTGACCACTCAAAAGAAGAAAATGGGTTAGCAGATCTACCGACCGCTATACAACCTAGAAGAAGTTACCTAGATCATGAAGATTCCGATATCTCAGACACAGTCGATTCAGTCTCCAAAAGAAAGTTTACTGGGAGATTTAAGAACGTTGAAGATGAGAAGAGCGACCCCTTAGAAAGTAACAGCTCTGGAAGCCGATGGGCTCGGAATAGAAAGACCAAAGAAGAAACTGAAGAAATGGATGATGATGATATCATTGCGGCATGGAGAAGCCGGCAGGAAGAGATGAAAACAAGACTCAGAAGACATAAAGAGGAGGACTAAAACACCAAACTGGACTCTAAATTATCTTGAGTTTTGTTCTAGTTTTGAAAGGCAACGTCTGCCATAGATGAAGCGGACTCTTCTATTTTAGCTGCCCAATTCTCCTCTCTTTTATGCTCCATTTGTAGCCTCGGTTTTGATGCTCCTTGGACTTTTTGTATTGCAATTGGTAGGCAAAAATATATCCTTCCCAGCTTTTGGCACCATTTTATGTGTCTTTAAAAAAAAAATATTTCTGCTTTATGCATAGAAAGAATATGTTGCATATAATTAGTTCCTCAACATGTTCAAGATCTCTGCTTGCTGTCCGAGTTAAGATAACATTCTTGTTTAAAGTCAGAAAATCTGTACGTAATCAGCCCTGCTCTAAGCCTAGAAGTGAATAGCATTGTATACGGTCTAGACCAGGGATGCCCAACTTGCGGCCCTCCAGCTGTTGCAAAACTACAACTCCCAGCATGCCCAGACAGCCTACAGCAGGGCATGGTGAGAGCTGTAGTTTTACAACAGGTGGAGGGCCGCAGGGTGGGCATCCCTAGTCTAGGAAACGCTCTTTGAGCTAAACCCATCAGCAGCAGCTGCACAAATCTACTGGTTTGTAACAATGTATCAGTCTGGAGTCCAGGATGTTGAGCTCACAGAGCATTGTCCAGACTGGAGACAACTGTAAGCCCTTCTCATCTGAGAGCAGGACTAGCTATGGACAGAATTACTTCCTCCGAATGTAGACAATTGTGTACCCATTCACTGAAAGCAAGCAGAGAGCTTGGAAATTGCGAGGAGATAAAACATAAATGGGGTCATTTATTAAGACTACGGTTTTAGATGGTTGCCCTGGCGCATGATGTGCCTAAGTTATGTAGAGACGCCAGCCCCACTTTTTTAGACCTGGCGTTAGCGGGGAAAAGCAACAGATCCGTCCGCAAATCCCCTTTCCGACCGAATCTGTGACAGATATACGCCAAAAATGGGCGTATAGCTAATAAAAAATGACCCCCAAAATATATAAGAAAGTTGTAGAACTCTTCATTAGACAATAATTAAGCTTGGCTTGCGTAAACCAGAAACCCCTTCTAAAGTGACCTTAGAATAGTCTGAGCCACACTAGAAAATAATAGAGAATCATCCGAATTCATTAAGATTCAGCTTTTCCACCCATAATTCACAGCCATTAGTCCCCACTCTGTAGCCGCACGGTGACATGTCCTTGTAAAATAATTACCGAGTCCTCAGCAAGGTTCCTGATTTTCCTCATTAATAAATTCTCTGGAATGATTTCTGGTTTGAAAGAGAGAAAGAGATTTTCTGCAATAATTCCTACTCTGCGGCCAGTTCTGATTCCAGGGATGTCGCCTCTGCCGCGTGCATCATCCATAGCAGAGCGGCACACAGAGGACAGGAGGCCCCAAAGACGGAAATTAGGCTGCTTTCAGGAGCTGCTTGACTCCAGCACCTGTGGAAGGAAGACCTTGGGACTTCATCGTGGTCATTGACTCTTCAACAAAGTATTGATCAAATCGGGATGGTGGTAGAAGAAGCGACTATTATCTCTATCCCACTAATTTTCTGAATTTTTTGTATTTTGGAAATAGCATTCCCCTCTGCCCCACTAATAAAACTTTCTTGTGCTCATGAATGTCCCTCTCCTCTTTACATGGTAAGGGAAGCGGGGGCCATTTTGAAGTCATGGGTGGACGTAGAAGAAAAAAGGTCTCAGAGCAAACCATGCCCCCGCCATTATGGTGTTGGGTTGACCCTTGAGCCAAATTCCCCCATGTTTGATAGCAAAATCTTCTCTGGATGAAAACGGGGGGCCTTACCATTACACCTAGAGGCTCTTCTCTCTCTGCAGCTGCTGTGCCCTGTGCATTGTGATTGACAGGGGCAGGTGTGATCACTTTTACAATGCCTGGTCCTGTGACACCCCCCCCCCCCCATTGGTGATCGCAGCAAACCGCAGGTCAATTCAGACCTGCGGTTTGCTGCGTTTCCGGGTTATTCGGGTCTCTGGTGACCCGATAACCCAGAATAAGATGGTGATCGGTGGTGTGATAATACACCACCAATCACCATCCTTAGATCCTGAGATGTGATCGCTCAGTATCGCTTCCTATTGGCTGCACGGGCGGGCGGGAGGGTTGACTTCCCCCAGCTCTGCTCTCCTCCTCCATTCTGCGTCCTGGAGCCGTGGAGAGAGGAGCCTCGTCGATCTCTGTGCCCAGCACCCCCCATCTGAGCCACCACAGGAACCTAGGGACAGGTTTAGGGACAGCTTAGATTAGGCAGGGAGATTAGGGAGAGTTTAGGGGGGGGGAAAACATTATTTTTTTCAGCATCACCCTGATCAGGTGTCTGGGGTCCACAGCACACTCAGCTCTGTGACACTAGACCGCCCATGGGTGCTGCAGCTTGCCCCACCCCACCACACACATTTTTTGAGGCGCAAGCGTTTTTTTTTGTGTGCGTACGCTGACTATGGCCAGCACTCTCAGCGTCCGGCTACTGTTAGCGCATCGCCCACACCACCGCTGATCAGCGAGTTTGAATTATTTTTTTATTTTTATTTTTTGGGGCTTTCATTTTTTTTTGTTAGTTTTATTTTTTTTTCTGTTAGGTTTAGGGATAAGTGTATGCGAACACCCGTCCCCCCACACACACGCACACACACACTCCCCTATGGTTCGCCATACGTTCTCGGACGAGGAGGCATACGCACTTCTTGCCTCTGACTCCGGGAGCCCCAGTAAGGATGAGGATGATCCCACTTTCCTCTTGTCATCCGCGTCCTCCTCTTCATCTAGTGATGATGATGAGCCCCCAAGGCGGTGGAGACGCCGCCAGGCGGAGCAAGGGGACCCCCATGCCAGGGACCCTGTGGCCCACACTAGTATGAGCTGCCCTGGGGCTCGTACTATTTTTTTGGCCCACCAGGCAAGTCCACCTGAGCCCCCTACCGGTGAACTTGTCTGGTGTACCCCAGAGGATTTTGAGCCTGTGATTCCTGACTTTGTAGGCCAACCAGGAATCCAGATTTCCACAGTGGGCTTCACTGAATACGACTACCTTAGTCTTTTTTTCAGTGAACACTTTGTAAATCTAATGGTGGAGCAGACGAACCTGTACGCCCCACAGTTCATTGCTCAACACCCGGTCTCCTTTTTGGCTAGGCCCGGTGGCTGGACTCCGGTCTGTGCAGCCAAGATGAGGACGTTTTGGGGCCTCGTGCTGCACATGGGCCTAGTCAAGAAACCTAGTGTCAGGCATTACTGGAGTGGGGACATCCTCTACCAGACCCCACTTTACAGTACGGCCATGACATGTACCCGGTTTGAGGCCATCCGGAAATGCCTGCATTATTCAGATAATGCAGCATGTCCCCCCCCCCCCCCCTGTGGTGATCCTACCTATGACCGCCTGTACAAAATCAGGCCGGTCATCGATCACTTCGGGGCCAAATTTTTGGAGGCCTATGTACCTGGAAGGGGGGTCGCGGTTGATGAGTCTCTCATTGCGTTCAAGGGGAGACTCATTTTCCGCCAATATGTTCCCTCAAAGCGGGCGAGGTATGGCGTGAAGCTGTACAAACTTTGTGAGAGTATCTCAGGGTAGACTTACAAGTTTCGTTGTACGAGGGGCGAGATTCCCGGATTCAACCCCCAGAATGTCCCCCCAATCTGGGTGTTAGCGGGAAACTTGTGTGGGACCTTATGTACCCACTGCTGGATAAGGGTTACCACCTGTATGTGGATAACTTTTATACTAGTATCCCCTCTTTCCAGTCCCTCGCCGCCAGATCCACGTCCGCTTGTGGGACCGTGCGGAAAAATCAGCGCGGCCTTCCTACCTACCCCCTCCAGGTACCTATCCCCAGGGGTGAGACCCGTGCACTTACCAGTGGAAACCTGTTGCTGGTCAGATATAAGGACAAGAGGGATGTCCTTGTACTGTCCACAATTCACGGTAACGGCATCACCCCTGTCCCTGTGTGAGGGTCCTCAAGCCCGATTGTATCGTGGACTACATTCAGTATATGGGAGGAGTTGATCTCTCTGATCAAGTCCTCAAGCCATATAACGCCATGCGCAAAACCCGGGCATGGTACAAAAAAAGTCGCGGTCTACTTGGTACTGGTTGCCTTGTACAACTCTTTTGTTCTGTCCCGGAGCGCTGGCAGCATAGGGACATTCCTCCAGTTCTATGAGGCAGTCGTCTAGGCCCTGATCTTTTCTGGGAAAGAGCAGGCCGGAGTACCTCGGGAACTGGAGGCGCCCGGATCGTCCCTGGCCAACACTTTCCAGGTGTGGTCCGCCATACTGGAAAGAAGGGACGGACCCAAAAAAGGTGTGTGTCACAAGAGGGGGATCTGGAAGGACACCACTACTCAGTGCGACACATGCCCCGATCATCCGGGCCTCTGCATTGACTGTTGCTCCAGGGAGTACCACACTTCCATGGAGTACTAAATTTATAATCCCCTTCCCCAATTTTAATTCCATTTAGCCACAGACAATTGCCCAGAAAATAAAAAATAAAATAAAAAACTATAGCTCTCCGACTTTGGAGACACTAAAAGAAAAATAATTTTTTTTCAAAAATGATATTATTTTGCAAAACTAAAATAAATAAAAAAAGTTGACATATTAGGTATCGCCGTGTCTGTAAGAACCTGAACTGTAAAAATACCCCATGGACTAACCCCTCAGATGAACACAGTCCAAAAAATCTAATAAAAACAGTGTAAAAAAAGCTATTTTTTTGTCATCTTACATCACAAAAAGTGTAATAGCAAGCGATCCAAAAGTCATATGCACCCCAAAATAGTGCCAATAAAACCGTCCTCTCATCCAGCAAAAAATTAGCTCCTACCTAAGACAATCGGCCAAAAAATAAATAAAACGACTGACTCTCAGACTATGGAGATACTAAATTATTTTTTTTTTGTTTAAAAAAGGATGTTATAGTGTAAAACCTAAATAAATTTAAAAAAGTAGACATATTAGGTATAGTCGCGTCTGTAGGAATCTGCTCTATAAAAAATACCCCATGACCTCAACCCCTCAAATGAAAACAGTCAAAAAAACAAAATAAAAACGGTGCCAAAACAGCTATTTTCTGGCAAATTTTCCAGTAACAAAGCAAGGGTTAACAGCCAAACAAAACTTAATATTTATTGCCCTCATTCTGCAGTTTACAGAAACACCCCATATGTGGTTGTAAACTGCTGTATGACCAAACGGCATATGGTTTTTGGAAGGCAGATTTTGCTGGACTGGTTTATTTACACCATGTCCCATTTGAAGCCCCCCTGATGCACCCCTACAGTAGAAACTCCATAAAAGTGACCCCATCTAAGAAACTACACCCCTCAAGGTATTCAAAAATGATTTTACAAACGTTGTTAACCCTTTAGGTGTTCCACAAGAGTTATTGGCAAATAGAGATTAAATTTCAGAATTTCTATTTTTTGTAACCTTGCCTCACAAAAATGTAATATAGAGCAAACAAAAATCATATGTACCCTAAAAATAGTCCCAACAAAACTGCCACCTTATCCCGTAGTTTCCAAAATGGGGTCACTTTTATGGAGTTTCTACTCTAGGTGTGCATCAGGGGGGCTTCAAATGGCAAAATCTGCCTTCCAAAAACCACATGGCGTTCCTTTCCTTCTACGTCCTGCCGTGTGCCCGCACAGTAGTTTACGACCACATATGGGGTGTTTCTATAAACTACAGAATCAGGCCAATAAATATTGAGTGTTGTTTGGCTGTTAACCCTTGCTTTGTTACTTTGAAAAATGTATTAAAATGAAAAATTTGCCATAAAATTTGAAATTCTGAAATTTCATCTCCATTTGCCAATAACTCTTGTGGAACACTTAAAGAGTTATCAAAGTTTGTAAAATCAGTTTTGAATACCTTGAGGGGTGTAGTTTCTTAGATGGGGTCGCTTTTATGGAGTTTCTACTCTAGGGGTGCATCAGGTGGGGCTTCAAATGGGACAAGGTGTAAATAAACCAGTCCAACAAAATCTGCCTTCCAAATACCATACGGCGCACCTTTCCCTCTACGCCCTACTGTGTGCCCGTACAGTAGTTTACGGCCACATATGGGGTGTTTCTGTAAACTACAGAATCAGGGCAATAAATATTGAGTTATTGAGTTTTGTTTGGTTGTTAACCCTTGCTTTGTTACTGAAAAAAATCGATTAAAATGCAATATTTTCCCCAAAAATTTTAATTCAGAAATCTTATCTCCATTTGCTGATAACTATTGTGGAACACCTAAAGGGTTAACAAAGTTTGTAAAATCAGTTTTAAATACCTTGAGGGTTGTTGTTTGTAGAATGGGGTCATTTTTGGGTGGTTTCTATTATGTAAGCCTCACAAAGTGACTTCAGACCTGAACTGCTCCTTAAAAAGTGGGTTTTGGAAAATTTCAGAAAAATTTCAAGATTTGCCTTGTAATGTCCCCCCCCCCCCCAAAAAAAAGAAGGCATTCCCAAAATGATAAAATGATCCAAACATGAAGTAGCCATATGGGGAATGTAAATTATTAACAATTTTTGGAGTTATTAGTATGTATTATAGAAGTAGAGAAATTGAAACTTGGAAATTTGCTAATTTTTCCAAATGTTTGGTAACTTTGGGATTTTTTATAAATAAAAATGAATTTTTTTTACTCCATTTTACCAGTGTCATGAAGTACAATATCTGACGAACAAACAGTCTCAGGATGGCTTGGATAAGTAAAAGCTTTTTAAAGTTATTCACACATAAATTGACACTGGTCAGATTTGCAAAAAAAAATGGCCTGGTCCTTAGGCCCCTTTCACACGGGCGAGTATTCCGCGCGGATGCCATACGTGAGTTGAACGCATTGCACCCGCACTGAATCCCAACCCATTTATTTCTATGGGGCTGTTCACATGAGCGGTGATTTTCACGCATCACTTATGCGTTGCGTGAAAATCGCAGCAAGCTCTATTTTGTGTGTTTTTTCACGTAACGCAGGCCCCATAGAAAAAAAATGGGGTTGCGTGAAAATCGCAAGCATCCGCAAGCAAGTGCGGATGCGGTGCGATTTTCACGCACGGTTGCTAGGAGACGATCGGGATGGAGACCCGATCATTATTATTTCCCCTTATAACATGGTTATAAGGGGAAATAATAGCATTCTGAATACAGAATGCTTAGTATAATAGTGCTGGAAGGGTTAAAAAAAAATATCAAAAAATTTAACTCACCTTAATCCACTTGATCGCGCAGCCGGCATCTCTTCTGTTTTCTTTCTTTGCTGTGTGGGGGAACAGGACCTGTGGTGACGTCACTCCGGTCATCACATGATCCATCACATGATCTTTTACCATGGTGATGGATCATGTGATGGACCATGTGATGACCGGAGTGACGTCACCACAGGTCCTGTTCCTGCACAAAGCAAAGAAAGAAGACAGAAGAGATGCCGGCTGCGCGATCAAGTGGATTAAGGTGAGTTAAATTTTTTTTATTTATTTTTTAACCCCTCCAGCGCTATTGTACTATACATTCTGTATTCAGAATGCTATTATTTTCCCTTATAACCATGTTATAAGGGAAAATAATACAATCTACAGAACACCTAACCCAAACCCGAACTTCTGTGAAGAAGTTCGGTTTCGGGTACCAAACATGCCGATTTTTCTCACGCGCGTGCAAAACGCATTACAATGTTTTGCACTTGCGCGGAAAAATCACGCATGTTACCGCAACGCACCTTTTCCCGCAATACCCGTCTGAAAGAGGCCTTAAGGTGAAAATGAGTCAGGTCCTCAAGGGGTTAAGTTAAAGACGTTGTCGTTGCCTCTGTACTGCGTCCGCAAGCCTGTCTACCAGAGCAAATCCCCACAATTGGTGTCGGATGCGGGCAAACGCAGTGAGGCAGGCCTGGAGGCCGAAAATTTTTGTTTTTCCCCGGCACAAGTGCATGTCCTACATTAAGCCGGCAAGGTTACGACCCGTATCCCCTGACAAAATGGAGGCGGTCGTGAAGGCCCTCGTGGAGGCTAGCTTGCAGCAGCGGGAGGCTAACAAGCAGCAACAATAAATTAACCAGCTGCTATTGCAACATGTAATGGCGTTGCAGGCGGCAGGAGCGTCCCAGAATGTCCACAATGCCCGGAAAGCTGTCCGTGCGGCGATTCCGAAGATGACCCAATCGGATGACGTCGAGACCTATCTGGTGGTCTTCGAAAAAGTTGCCTCGAGACCAGTGGGCTGAGGTCATCGCTCCGTTCCTGGTGTCTGGTCCCCAGCAAGTATTGTTTGATCTCCCCAATGATCAAGCGGCCGACTACCCGACAGTAAAAGGTGAGATCCTGGCGAGACTCGGGGTGAATGTATTGTTCCGGGCCCAGAGGGTGCATCAGTGGGAATTTAATCTGGCTAAACCCGCCAGACCACAATATTATGATCTGCTACACCGATTGCAAAAATGGCTGCAGCCTGACATATTGACTCCCACTGCTATGTTGGATCCAGGGGCGTAGAGGAAAGGGGTTAGGTCAAGAATTTGGCATGGGGGGGTCTACTGTTAATTTTTTTTGCCACAGGCAGCATAAAGGCTATGTACTTCTCTAGCCACAAAACAATGAGGTAAGGGGGGGGGGCCCAAGCTGAACCCTTGGACCAGGGCCCATGGGCCTTTAGCTACGCCCCTGGTTGGATCGGCTGTTGGCAGATGTGTTTTGGAGGGCTTTGCCGTACCCTCTCCAGCACTGGATCGGCCAGGTGTCTCCGAATAATGCCTTGGAGATGGTTGACCTGGTGGAGCGCTATGAAGCCACCAGGGGGGTTCTTTTGGGAGGGGGCCAGCTAAACCCCAGAAATCTCCACTCCAAACCCTGCGGCTGGCGCCAGCCAAACCCGCCCGGGACGTACCCCCTGCAGACCCAGCCCCAGTGGTCTGCTGTCAGTGTCATCAACCTGGACATATAAGAGCCGACTGTCCCCATCGGGGTGAACCCATGGATGCCAACTATGTCTACAGCCACTCATTGTATGCCAGGAAGCTATGTGCCACAGGTACCTCCGAGACTGTAGACAATAGTCACCTGTGCCAGGTGGAAATGGGGGACACTCTAGCGGTGGTACTGCTGGATTCATGGAGCCTGGTGTCCCTGCTAAGCGCTGCCCTGGTGCGGCCCGCCGAGTATACTGGCCGAAAAGTCAGCGTTATATGCATTCATGGGGACTTAAAGGAGTATCCCACCGCCCTGGTCTCTCTGTCAACGGTGGCAGGCAGGTGGCTGCATGTACAGTATGAGTTGATAATTGGGAGAGACTTCCCCGGTTTCCCGGCACTGTGGCCGGATACGAAAGTTACCAATACCCGGGAGACAGATGTAACCCTAGCAGAGTGGCCTGGCTCAGGAGGGAGGCCCGAACCTTGAGAACCTGAGTCAGAAGGGCCAGCGGTAGGCTTCGGTGGAAGAGGGGCAGACAACCCCGCTAAGTGTGATGGTGGGAGACGTGGAGGACTTGCCACCGGGTCCTGAGCTGGCAGACCTCAATGTCTCTGGGGATACTTTTGGTACAGCACAGCACCAGGACCCGACTCTATCCCGAGCCTGGGAGAATGTGGTAGTAGTTGAGGGTGAGCTGCAACTACCGTTTTGTGGTTCAACAAGAGATGCTGTAATGGGTAAATAAACTACAGGGTGAGCAAATTGAACAGCTGGTGGTGCCCAAGGTGTATCGCAAGCTCGTGTTGGAGTTAGCCCACCAACATGTTCTTGGGGGACACCTGGGCCAGCAGAAAACGCAGGACCGGATTCTACAGCGGTTCTACTGGCCCAGTGTGTTCAGAGAGGTGGAAGAGTATTGCAAGTCTTGCCCAACCTGCCAGATAACCAGCCCCCAGCCACATTTCTGTAGTCCTCTGGTCCCTCTCCCGATTATTGATGTTCCATTCAAGCGGATCGCTATGGATCTCGTAGGCCCAATATCGAAGTCCGCTAGAGGGCATCAGCACATCCTGGTAATCCTCTACTATGCCACTCGGTACCCGGAGGTGATGCCACTGCGTCATACATCAGCCAAACTCATAGCTAAGGAGTTAATGGAGATGTTTTCTCGAGTGGGTCTGCCTAAGGAGGTTCTGACTGACCAAGGGACCCCGTTTATGTCCAATGTCATGAGGGAACTCTGTAAGTTGCTCCACATAAAACAGATGCGGATGTCCGTCTATCACCCGCAAACGGACGGCCTGGTAGAAAGGTTTAATCAAACATTAAAAAATATGTTAAAAAGAGTGGTGTCTAAGGATGGGAGGGACTGGGACCTTCTTCTGCCCTATCTCATGTTCGCAGTGCGAGAGGTGCCCCAGGCCTCTACTGGGTTCTCGCCCTTCAAACTGCTATACGGCAGACACCCTCACGGTCTGTGGGATGTCGCCAAAGAGGTGTGGGAACAACAACCCACACTGCACAAAAGTGTTGTTGAGTACGTTACCCAGATGCAAGGATGGAAACCTCTGGTTAGGGAGCATATGGAGGCAGCGCAGCGAGCCCAGAGTAGGGTCTATAATTGACAGGCTCGGGTCCGGAACTTTAACCCAGGTGATCGGGTATTGGTGCTGGTACCAACCGTAGACAGTAAGTTTCTAGCTAGGTGGCAGGGGCCCTACGAGGTACTTGGAAAAATTGGAGAGGTAGATTACAAGGTACATCAGCCAGGGAGGCGAAAGCAAGAGCAGGTGTACCATGTGAATCTGCTTAAGCCATGGAAGGAAATGGAAACCTGTACGGAAGACAGCCCACGTCCAGGGTTTCTAGGGGAAGCGGGTTCGGTCCCTCTGTCTGAAGCAAGGGAAGAGGCTGCCACAGTGAACATTGCTTACAGCCTCTCCTCTAAACAGGCTCAGGAAGCCAGGGAGTTTGTTAGTCGGAACACGGATGTGTTCTCGGACCTCCCTGGACACACGTCCATAATCCGGCATGACATTGTCACTGAGCCTCAGGCAAAAGTCTGATTAAAACCGTACCGGGTAACCGAGGCTTGGCGACAAGCCATCGCGGAGGAAGTGCAGCTGATGTTACAACTAGGTGTCATCGACGAGTCAAAAAGTGAGTGGGCCAGTCCGATAGTCGGACACAAGCCGGACGGGACATTACACTTCTGTAACGACTTCCGCAAACTTAATGAGGTGTCAAAATTTGACGCATATCCTATGCCCGAGTAGATGAGCTTATTGAGAAGTTAGGCCAAGCTCAGTATTTTTCTGTGTTGGACCTCACCAAAGGTTACTGGCAGGTACCCTTGACGGAGGCTGCCAAGGAAAAAACGGCTTTCATCACACCAGAGGGGCTGTATTAGTACAAGGTATTACCCTTTGGTCTACATGGCGTTCCCGCCACTTTTCAAAGGCTAATGGACATTGTAATCGGTCCACATTGTCGGTAGGCTTTGGCGTACTTGGACGATATCGTTATCCACAGCACCGACTGGGAAAGTCCTACCTAAAGTACAGGCTGTAGTGGACTCCCTTAGGAAGGCTGGCTTAACCGCTAACCCGAAAAAGTGTGCAATAGGGTTATAAGAGACCAAGTACCTGGGGTATGTAATTGGGCGCAGAATTATTAAACCTCAGGTAAGCAAAATTGAGGCAATTCGGAATTGGCCACGACCGGTCACTACTCGGCAAGTAAAGTCGTTCCTGGGAATGGTTGGATACTATATGAGGTTTGTCCCCCACTTTGCTACAGTCACTGCATCATTAACAGTCCTTTTAAAGGGACGCAAGTCAGTGATGGTTCAGTGGAATGAGCAGGCGGAAAAGGCTTTCTCCGCTATGAAGTCGGCCCTGTGTGGGTCCCCGGTGTTGGTTACTTTAAGAGGGAGTTTGTGGTACAGACAGATGCCTCTGAAGTAGGCCTCGGAGCTGTACTCTCTCAGGACATCAATGGGGAGGAACATCCCGTTGTTTTCCTGAGCTGCAAACTTACCCCAGCCAAGACTAGGTACAGTATAGTGGAGAGAGAGTGCCTGGCCATCAAGTGGGCACTCGAGTCTCTCCGCTATTATCTGTTGGGGAGAAAGTTCCGTCCTCTCAAGTGGATGAGCCAAGCCAAAGAGAGGAATGCTCGGGTCACCAGGTGATTTTTGTCTCTACAGAACTTTAAGTTTCCGTGGAACATAGGGCAGGCAGGTTACAGGGAAATGCTGATGCCCTGTCCCGGGTACACTGTCTGGCGGGTGTTCACCCCCTCAGGGTTGAACAAAGGGGGGAGGTATGTAGGAAAGCGCAAGGATCCGTCATTGACGGAAGATATGTGTCACCGAGGTTCCTGGCATCGGCGAGGTAAGAGTCGGTAATTTTAAGTGTCAGCGGCAGCTAGTGCTGACTGACACTATTGATTATTTAGTGTGGCTGTAAAGCCGATCCGGGCCGGCTCTTACTGGGAGCAGCCAAAGTGCAGGGTGGGTGGCTGTTCCCCACGTCCCAGGCTGGGTTTTGGTTTGGGATAAAAACCCAGCCAGCAGTCTCAGCTGTGTGGATTATCCTCCATCTGATAGTGGAGCTTTGTCAGTCTGGGTGTTGGAGCCTGAGAGTTTAAGCCGGGACTAAGGCCTGCTATATTGTTTGGGAAAAAGCACGTGGACTTCTGCTTCACCCAAGGACTTATGTTCTGCAGTCTGGTGTGAACAAACACCAGACTCAAGGTGACTTAGGGATGAGCAAATGGATTCTAACAAATCGATTCATCTTCCCCATGAAGGGCGATACCTACAGATTGATTAACATGGCCGAACATCTAGCCCGCCCCTGAGCAGCTGCTCAAATTTGAGTTCGGGAGAAATGACTATGCTTCCACCACTAACACATCAGCGTCACATCAGTGGATACTCCGGAAGCGAATTTTGAGCTTTGGCGCCTGCATCACTACTCGGAGCAGCGGTGCAGTGCCCAGATTGTCAGCGCCCGGCTAGATGTCCGACCATCTCAATCAAAAGGCAGGTGGGCAGTTCTTCACCTGTGGGGACAGCACCTCACAGGTTAAAGGGGTTTTCCAATGTCTAACACATTCCCCCCAATGCCCGGGCCCCTGAAATAGATTATACTCACCCCGTTCCCCGGCATCCTGACCCCACATGGCCGCCGCTGCATCTCCCTATAGGGACGAGCCTCCCTAGCATCGCGGGTGATGCAGTGGCGGATGTGCGGGGTTAGGAGTGATGTGGGTGCCTGGGGTACAGGGTAAGTAAAATCTATATGAGGGGCCCAGGAATTGGGGGGCATGTTTTAGACATTGGATAGCCCCTTTAATTGGTTTGTTAGAATCGATTCGCTCATCGTAAATGTGTGTGCGTCATTACACGCCACTGAAGAATGCTCAGGAGAAGACATTTAATGACCATAAAGGCTGATCTAAAAATGTCTAATCTTTTATAAAGCACAATGCCCAGAAGTCCTTCTTGCAGGTGACACACACATGTCCAGTGTGGATGGCCATGGTCCGCCTGAACTTCTGCTTCTCTTATTTTCAGCTGTTTTTGATGTTATTTCCCTGACAAGGCCCCTAGATCGCTGTGAACCAGAGCTGGGGAGATCTGATGTTCAATTAGGCGAGAAGGAACTTGCAGTGAAGAAAGGAGAGGGCAGGAGCTCAGAGAAGGAGATAACGATCTCTGTCCCCCTCCCATCTCTCTGGAGTAAGAGGATTAGCTCAACTTTTTATTTTTTTTTTTTTGTACTGCGGCAGTAATGCAAAGAAATATTTCAGCCTTGTCACAACCAGCAAGAAAACAGTAGGGCAAATTGGGCAAAACTTGCCTGTCCTCCATCTATGCCACCTGCTCATTACTGCGCCACTGTAACCCCAGAAGCCAGGTGGAAGACTTTGTGATCATTAGGACTCCTATGTAAGTTCTCCCTTTTCTAATTAAAACATGGTCGTATATCATATATATGAACATTTGTGCCAAGATCTCAGATATCGACCTTCCAAGAACATTTGTTGCTCTTTATTTTCCTTGAAGGGGGTTGTTGGTTTTAGAAAACTTTCTTTGATAAGGTCTTAGAGAACATAGAGGGCACAGATGGAGTCCCTCCATTGGAGAGCTCCTATTTTTAGAGTAGGGTTTTAATAGTGTGGCACTTGCCCTAGAAGAGCTGTAGAATTGAGGAACTATAAGTTTAACCATTGAAAGGCATCATTGTGGGGTAAATGAGCATCTCTCAACAATAAGAGCCAGGCGCCAAATGTCTCTAAAAGATCTTTATTGTCTTTTCTTCTGAGACGTCTGTCAGCCATATGACTAAAGTTGGCCAAGCCCACCAATTTAGGTAGGATTGTCCAATGAGCTAGTGTGTATCATGGGCTCCTGAATGCCCCCTGACAGTAGATTTAGGGGAAAGAAGGATAGGATATCTTGTATTGGCCAATCTTTTATTCCCGCACGAACGCGCTTGGCCAAGCTCTTGGCTTGGACCAATAACGATACTATGAACATGCAATGCTCATGTATATTCATTCAGGATATAGGGACTGATAGCAAAAATTAAAATGGAGCTCCTTCCATGAGTAGTGTCTGATCTTGTTCCCAGGAAGAGTAGCAAATACATGTGTCTCCACACCCCTAAAAACCATAAACAAGTCCTTTCATTGCACAACATGGGTAAGGGTGAGAAAAAGTTGAAGCAAAGTTCACCTGGGGCAAGAAAATACAAGCTGATGAGGAAGATGATATCAGTTGGTGATGTACAGGAAGGCTAATATCTTGCAAGGTAGGAGAAGAAGACTGATGGCATCTTAGGAGCTGTAAAGGAGCTATACCCTCTACTAGGAACCTGCTAACTGGTAGTCCACATAGTATTGACAGCTACAGTTTTGCGGTAGAGGAGATGTATGGACCAATGGGTGACAGACTTTGCATGGTTCTGCTCAAGGTCTTAGAGGATGAACCTACTACATGGACTATCACTGGGATAATGGTTGGTTACTTCCGAGACAGACGCCATTAAAGTAGAGCGTCAATTAGATAGAATGATAGACTCCGTCTGAAGAACCCTCCTCTATCAGCCCCCAATAAGAGACGGTAAGGAGTCTTGTGCTATATGTAAAACATCCTATCCCTTTCACCTGACCATATCTTCTAAGATGTTTCAAGAGGACTGGTGGTGGTCCACGAAGACCGCCTTCCCGAATATTGATGACTGAGCATCCTTCCCCTCTAGAAATGTCATATCTCTAAGATACGTTGACAGCGTTCCCATTGAAATGAATGGTGCAGATGTCCATCCTGTAGACCAGTCCATCATAATATGGATTATTAGCTGTAAAACCATTACACTCTGCTTATTAATGAATCTCCAATTAACGGGTAACAGTGCAAGAAGGATGAAATAACCTCTGGTGTAAGCTGCACGAGCCCAGGGATTGTTATATTCATTTTTATGGAAATACTTTTAATCACGCACACATTTTCTGACTTATGGAGGTTTATGGGCAAGAAGCTGTGACTTTTTAATGACTGAGGAAAACGCTAGATGTTCTTGAAGTGTCATTAGAGGAAGCTGCACTATGGAAAAGTTGACTAAGGGGAACAAAATCCCCTTTAGTGCATTCTTAGCTAATGGGGGATGGCTTCAACACTTAAGATGCCCCCCCCCCCCCCCATTAACTAAAGCTGGCCATAAACATTAGCCACCCAGGCTGCCATATTATTTCCCTCTCCCGTTAGAGAAGGGGTCAGCAACCTTCCACACTCCAGCTGTTGTGAAACTACAATTCCCAGCATCCTCCATTCATTTCTATGAGAGTTCTGAGAAGAGCAGAGCAAGTATACATGCTGGGAGTTGTAGTTTCACAACAGCTGGAGTGCCAGAGGTTACCTACCCCTGCTTTAGAGACTACATGACTATGCTGAGCGCGCATGTGTATGGGTGGTCAGATGGAACAGCTGTCGACCGAGTGTTTAGCCGACAGCCATCCTAAAGGGTATGGCCGACTTAACACGGGAGCTAGGTCTACACATGTTGGTTGTGTTATGGTTGTGCTGCCTCATCCTCGCCTGTTTGCTGTGCAGCTGCCTTACACCTGAATAGGATAATGACACTGACACTTGGGGTACAGGATAATGACACTGACACTTGGGGTACAGGATAATGACACTGACACTTGGGGTACAGAATAATGACACTGACACTTGGGGTACAGGATAATGACACTCACACTCGGGGTACAGGATAATGACACTGACACTTGGGGTACAGGATAATGACACTGACACTTGGGGTACAGGATAATGACACTGACACTCGGGGTACAGGATAATGACACTGACACTCGGGGGAAAAGGATAATGACACTCACACTCGGGGTACAGGATAATGACACTGACACTTGGGGTACAGGATAATGACACTGACACTTGGGGTACAGAATAATGACACTGACACTTGGGGTACAGGATAATGACACTGACACTTGGGGTACAGGATAATGACACTGACACTCGGGGTACAGGATAATGACACTGACACTTGTACAGGATAATGACACTGACACTCGGGGTACAGGATAATGACACTGACACTGGGGGTACAGGATAATGACACTGACACTTGGGGTACAGGATAATGACACTGACACTTGGGGTACAGGATAATGACACACTGACACTTGGGGTACAGGATAATGACACTGACACTTGGGGTGCAGGATAATGACACACTGACACTAGGGGTACAGGATAATGACACTGACACTTGGGGTACAGGATGATGACACTGACACTTGGGGTACAGGATAATGACACTGACACTCGGGGTACAGGATAATGACACTGACACTTGGGGTACAGGATAATGACACTGACACTCGGGGTACAGGATAATGACACTGACACTGGGGGTACAGGATAGTGACACTGACACTTGGGTTACAGGATAATGACACTGACACTGGGGGTACAGGATAATGACGCCGACACTCGGGGTACAGGATAGTGACACTGACACTTGGGTTACAGGATAATGACACTGACACTGGGGGTACAGGATAATGACGCCGACACTCGGGGTACAGGATAATGACACTCACACTCGGGGGAAAAGGATAATGACACTCACACTCGGGGGAAAAGGATAATGACACTCACACTTGGGGTACAGGATAATGACACTCACACTTGGGGTACAGGATAATGACACACTGGGGTACAGGATAATGACACTGAGTGGGGCATATCACTTGGGCAGCCCCTCGTGTGCCGTCTTCTCGGGTGACTCTCTGGTGATAATTTGGGTGATGATTAGGTGTGTAGCTGTCTCCTCCTTTAAAGCTTCAGAGTTTCTGTGCTTCTTTGATGAGTATAGCAAAAGCTCTGTGTATTTGTTTCTAAATCTTTGCATCGTATTCTATTGGTGTTGTATCAGTGTATCCTGGGACCTGTGGTTCTACTGTCTTTTATTGCTGCTTCATAGTAATTGTGTTTGGTGTGGATCTTGTTTTCTGTTGGGTTTTGAGCTGTCTAGCTGAGTTATATTTCAGAGCAGGGTCAGTATATATTTCTGCTCACTATCAGTTTAATGGCAGCCATGATTTTAATTAAATTCATCTTGGTCAGTGTACAGTACATGCAAAATAAGTTCTCACTTCAACCCTCGGCTTGTCAGATAGCAGAGGTAGTGAACTCCACAGGGGTCCTGGCTTCAAGCAAGCCACTTGTTTGCAAATTCACACATCCTCGAGTCAGTCAGGAACCAAGCTGATGTGACAGGAAGAATCTATCAGCATGAGGTCTAAGCCATTTACCACTTCAATCAGATTATCAGGCAGGTTGGAACCGGCGGTTCATAAGGAATTATGAATCGCCCGTGCATTACATACATGAACCAGATGCATATTTGTGTCCCTGTGGCCACGATGAACAGGCCCGTGGTCTTAGTCTGGCGGTGGGATGCCAGGGAAGGGAGATATACATATCTCCCCACAGAAACCCAATAACAGTACCATGCTTGGACTTTAATTGTAGCCAGAACCCAGGCGGGTCTGTTGGTCCCAGAACCATCTACCTGTGACCTCCTGGTCTGGAGCTATGGGCCCTAATGGGTTTTGTGGGTCCTTGGATGACAGCCCAGAAGAGGAGGAGGGGACCCTTCCCAGAGGCGGGGAGCGGAGCGGCCGGCTACAGGTCAAAAGCCCATGCAAGCCAGCGGGCAGCGTCTTTCTCTGAAGGAGGGTCACATCGTGCCATGTGTTTAGAGGGACCTGCAACCAGTTGACATCACTGCCCTCCATGTGACTACAGCAAAGGACAAATCATAACCCAAAGGAACATTCATCTACCGGTAACTGACCTGTGCTCTGTGTAATCCTGTTTGTACCATATCACCTGTATTTGTAACCTCAGACCACTGTATATATTCTCTGTGTATAGTGTGTTATCTAGTGAGCCCTTAAGGCGATTAAATATATAATTTAATCTTGTGCTGTCTTGTATCTCGATCACGAATCCCCACGTCTGTGTTTGGGCCTAGTTATACGATACCGCGGGTTGGTATCTCACCCTATATAATCCAGTTAGCGGACCGGGCTTATATCAAACGAGAAGCTGGTGGCAGATACCCGGGCTGAGAACGCGCTGTTTCACTGGGGCAGTGACCAGGCTCCCTCAGCTTGTTGCCTCTCTGTGCCGGTGTGGACAGGAGGAGTCGGTGTAAACTGTACCAAGCTGATCTTACATGCTCCTCCGGGAGGGCGTAACATCGCGTCTTGGTAACCAGTGACCATACCGCGTCTCATGAGCTCGACGTAGTTGATGTGAAGCGGGCACGATGGGTGGTATCCCTCACAGCTCCCATCTGGTTATTGAGCACTTCATCCCTACTGTAAGTCCTGGGACTATCCGAATACCAAGAGAGGCTGCTAGTATTTGGGAAAGGCGACTGCTATAGGTGACGTCCGGTTCTACAGTCTCGTAAACGACCTCCGTCATAACTAGGGATGAGCGAATCGACTTCGGATGAAACATCCGAAGTCGATTCGCATAACACATCGTTCTAATACTGTACGGAGCGCTTGCTTCATACAGTATTGAAACAAAGTTTTATGCGAATCGACTTCGGATGTTTCATCCGAAGTCGATTCGCTCCTCGCTAGTTATAACAGGTTTTCTAAAGCTGACCATACCCATTAGATTAAGGTTAATTGACTCCGCCAACTTTGGTAGGACTGCCCGACCCCCGAATGCATACCGGTGCTTTCCACCCTCCCTGATGGCAAATGTCGGGGGAAGAGTACAATCAGGTTGCTGGTTTTCAACATGCCTGATCGGCTTCAAATGGCAATTGCGGCTTTATGCCAAAAAGCGGCATAGGGGTAATAATGAATTTCCTCCTTTTTGTTTCAAGTCCTCAGCATCCTTAAGATCTCTGCTTGCTGTCAGTGAATGGGTAAATACAGGTTACATCCAGAGGACTTTCGTCTCCGCTCAAAAATCATATTCTGAGCGGACACCGAACGGACCCTATTATAGTCTATGGGGTCTTTAGGCTCCGTTAAGCTCAGTTAGGTCTCAGCTATCTACAGAATCCGTCCTTTCCGTTCTCCTGCTCCTCAGCGGAGCCGGAGAATGGAAAGGAGAAACGGTGATGTGAAAGGAGCCTTAGGTGAGAGAACCCCTTTAAAATTTGTTACAATTGTATCAAGTCTTTACAATCCTCAGTTTGGACTCCAGACTGATACATTTCACCTGCACTGATACATTGCAACAAACTATCAGAACAAGAGATTTGTGCTTGTGGTGGAGATTGTCTAGACTGGATACAATGGTAACAAACCCTCATCTGCGAGTTCTAGTTGCAACTTTCAAATGGAATTTTGTGAAAAATGGCGGCAAAATCGCAACTTCAGCATAAAATGTGAGTGAAGTGGAGTTCGTCTGATGATAGCTGTTCTGTCTTCATACACGTTCACACAGTGTGCAGTCTGACCTTCAGCATAAACCATTCCAGTCTTCCAAATAAGAGGACTGTTCTTTGTAGTCTAACTTGTTTATTGGTCAACAGGTTGTACTCTCTGCGCGGTGCCCGTGAGAGATTGTACAAGTGTGGTGAAGCTACAAGAGTACAAATAGCATGTATAAGTTGTAAGGGATCGATTACTTTTAGGGGGTCGCCATCACAGATTACTTCACCGGACAAAGTTAGAATGTCCAAACTCATGTCTTATTCCGGACGTTTCAGCAAAACAGGTTATGAAGTCGCAGCTTCAACTTATCACGTGTGACATCCACTCAAAAAAACAAACCCTTGCCCGGCTAGGCTCTAACTAAACACATCATTGTATCCCTGACTCACCTAGAGAGCCCTGTTCACACATGGAGCACAAATGCAGCTTTCCTCAGCCATTCAGTCCAGCAACCTCCAGGCTGTGACACGTCAATACCTTTTGGGAGATTGTGGCCCAGTAGTCCGCCCGACTCTGGCCTCGTGATCCTTGTTTCACAGGTGTCACCGCGTCCCCCAAAGTTCAGGCTATCGCCTAGCCTCGTGGCCCCTCAGCCCACCCGGCTGAGACCACTCACACAGAGCCTCACCAGGACTCTGCTTCACAAAACACTCCAGAGTGAGACACACCCGAGATCCAGTAGCAGGATTAAATAGGATCCCTGGACATGAGCATGCCCTAAGTCCCGGACTGGAACCTGGGGAAACAACACCTCAATGTTCACATTGCCACAAAGTATGAAGCACAGCATGTACTATAGAATTTACAGTCATCAGTGAAGGCACATGGTAAAATGGCTGCCTGTACATAAGATTGCATGGCTAGCTAACAGTAATAACAACTCCCTGAGTAACAATTAAAACTAGCTGAACAGCTCTGCATAGATAGATCTCTCACCCGATATGCTTATACAAGGATGGTGGAGTTTGAGAAGGAGACATGCATAGGACAGCTCTGTACTGTTTTCTGTAGACTTCTCTTTTCCAGAATGCTTTGCACTGCCACAATGCAGTAGTCTTCGTAACAGGAAAAACAAAGTGTAATACAACTTAACACGGCTAAATGGTGCTATAACCACACTAAAGACTTCAGAAATACAAAGACTGAGGCAGACGTGAGCTGTAACGATTCTCTAACCCTGCTGGGCAGAACAGATAGACTGTTCTTCAATGCAATAAATGAGCATTTCATCGCTAGTTCAGGTCCCGCCTGGAAACGGTTAAACCCTTTTTTCTCCAGTGTTGCAGAATTGGTAAAAGTGAAAGTTTTCTCCACGGAACGGAGCGGTTTAACATGAAGTAAGCTGCTTAGTGGCTGTGAATTATCGCTCAGCTGTGACTCCATACACTGTGTAATGTTATTTGAGGCTCTTCGGCTCGTAATGGGATGACTGGATATATGAAGTATCTGGGGGTTTAATGCACGGTGGAGAGGCTCGCTTAATGCCGGATTTTATGCCAATGTATGGAGAAAAGGACAATTTCGAGAAGTGAATGAGAAGCTTCAGAGGACTTAGCATATAGAGCTCTATAGAGGCGCTTACTGAGCGTGTACCCAAAAATATATTTATACTTGGACGCGGAATCAGCGGCAGCTAAAAGGAGAACACTCAGAAGAAATCTCCTCTAAATACATTGTCCATGGTCTCGAAATGTAATGGTGCAGAAAAAAAGCCCTTCAGTCGACCTCTCTCGCTGTGTGACAACCAACATCAGCACCAGAATAGCTATGGGGGGGAGGGGTAACAGTCCAACGCGCCCTGGTGCCTGAGGAGGCCCAAAGTTTCCTCTGCCAAATAAGACTTGGAGCAATGGTAAATCTTCCAACATTGAACTGGCTGCTGAAAAAATTCCTTATCATCCAGGAAGATCCTCAGAACTGAGGCTTCTCCATTCCCAGTTAAGATTGATTTTCATGACTCTATGATAAAGAAGAAACCGGACAATAATGAGATTCATGGGAGAAAGGAGGAGAGCAAGGGAAGAGTGAGGTGGAGAAGAGTGAGAAGATCAAACAGAAGAGCAAGGAGAAGAGTTAGGAGAAAAGCCAGGGAAGATTGATCCTTAGTCTTTTTCAAGGTCAGAAGCTCTCTGGATCTGCCATAGCCGGATGTTACCGCAATGCCCCCCAGCCCCATTGACTATAATGGTAACTGTCAGAGATGAGGCCACTACCCAGCAAATATGCCAAGATTCGGCTGAACAAAAAAATGTGGCGGTTTTGCTGGGTGGCGGCCGGATCTCTGCTAGATCCCATTATAGTCAATGGGGCTGGTGGGCATTGCGGACAACATCCAGAGAGCCAGAACAGCTAGCCGGAGACCTGTAACATGACTGTGAAAGAAGAGTTACTCTTCTCTTTGCACTTGGTTTTCTACTTGTTGGTCTTATCATTGACCATCACCTCACTATTCTTCTTCGTACTCTGGTTGCTCTTCTCCTTCTTCTTCGGTTCACTCTTCTCCTTGCTTTTTCCTCAGTCTCTTTCTCTAACTTTCTCATACTCTGCTTCTTGCCCTTTTCTCGGTCTCCTTAGTCTTTCCATGCTCTGCTCATTGTTCCCTTTGCTCTTCTCCTTGTTATTCTTCTGTTTGGGGTTCTCCTCACTATACTCCTTGCTCATTTCCTTGATCTTAGCCTCACCATTCTTCTTGGTATTCTGGTTGATCTTCTCCTCATTCTTCTTGCTTTTTCCCTCGGTCTTCTCCATACTCTTCTCCTTGATCTTCCCTCGCTTTTTTCCTCACTCTTCCCTTGCTCTTCTCCTTTCTCCCATGAATCCCATTATTGCCCGGTTTCTTCCTTATCATAGAGTCATGAACATCAATCTTAACTGGGAATGGAGAAGCCTCAGTTCTGAAGATCTTCTGAGATATTTTAGGTCTTCCTGGATGATGAGGATTCTTTTTAGCAGACAAATCTCGTGGGAAGATTTACTATTGTTCCAAGTCTTCTCCATTTAGAATTATTTACTCTCAATATGGCTCCATTGAGTCCCAGAGCTGTGTGCATTTGTGTTAGGGCATCTGAATATTTACCCATAATACAGTACGCAGTACAGGGTTATATTGTGCACTATATTGCGATATACTTTTGAATCGGTCATCTTGCCTACCTACAGCAGTGGTCACATTATAATATACCGTATTTTTCACCCTATAAGATGCACTTTTCCCCCCAAAACATTGGGGGTCTGATCTGAGGTCTTAGAAACATTGGGGTCTGATCGGGGGCCTTCTTAAATTTGGGGGTCTGATCTGAGGTCTAATTGGGGTCTTAGAAACTTTGGGGGTCTGATCTGAGGTCTGATTGGGGTCTTAGAAACATTCGGGGTCTGATCTGAGGTCTGAATGATTTTTATTTATTTTTTACATTTGGCGTCTGATCTGAGGTCTGATTAACACTGAGGGTCTGATTGGGGCTCTGAACTGAGGTCTGATGAAAAAAATTTTTTCTTAATTTCCTCCTCTAAAAAAGAAATACGGTAAATAAAAATATAGGTTTTAAAAAAAACAACAAAAACTCCCTGAGTGAATTCTTGAAAGATAAAGTACAGTTCACACACTCGCGACGCTGCCTAATTGTTATTCCTGAGGTTTCCGGTTGATCTCCGCTCGTTGGGTATTGATTTGTGTCCAATACTAGATAATAGAGCACTTTAGTAGCTGGAAATTATCTGAAATATATTTTGTGACAACTAATGAAAAGCATAATTACTGCACATAGCAAAAAATCAATGCAGATGTCAGGGAGTGTGTAAGGAAGCTAATGTCAGAGGGTGCAAGGGAGCATGGGAAAACTGTCGCCTTTCCCGTTGCTACATACACTTTATAGGTATGGCCGGCAGCAAAGATACATTGTATTCAGATCACTCCTGTAATTGCAAACTAATAATCAGGTGCTAAGGAAGTTACATAAAAACCACCGAGCTATCGGTTGCCCACATGTGATGAAGCTTTTAGTACTTTTATGGTTGTTTTATAGCTGGTCCTGTTTGATGGTTATTATTCTGGCAGCCGGTGGACGACACACATGTTCTCAATAACATTTCATGCACAGAACATTTTGCAGGTAGAGGAGCTACCCCATGTTTTGTTATATTAAAGTGGCACATTCCCTTTGATGAGCATTGGCTCCAGAGTCAGGAAATATCCATGACTTTTTGGGTTAAAAATATATGCATAATGTAAAAAAAAATATCTTCTGGAAACAGTCAACAAGCTTATCATTTTGGGCAGCTTCAGCCTGTAACGCATTGCATGGAGTGCCGTGCTTGGCTGCCTCTGTCAGTCCCAAATATTGTGTGCATGAGAACTTCGCCTTACTGCAGGTCGCAGCGGTGCCCCCCAGGGGTGCACCTAGCTGTTCTGCAGCCTGGGGCGAAAATTGATATGGTAACCCCCCATCCCCAGCCCTACTGCTAAAGATGATGGACATTACATACAGAGCTACATAACATGCAGGGTAATAGAGTGCCCCATACCTCTTACATCCAGGGACGTCTCCTCTGATGATATCTTTCCTTATCTTCTCCATTAGGACCAAACCGCCATGACGACTTCTTTCAGCCACATCTCGTCTCTGCAGAGTTTGGCACACAGACATCTTATATTCCTGACTTTTCCATCATCCTCCCCTCCTGGAACCCCAACATTGTTACCCTGCTGCTACCCAATGCCCCCAAATTCTATACTGCAGAAATAATAGTGACATATAGATGGTTCCCCAATAGTAGTATTGCTTCGAGACTGCCCTCAATGGTAATAGCAAGAATGTTCCCCAAGCTTCCCCCTATTAGTAGCAATGCCCCTATATTGTGCCCAATAATAATGCCACCACCCCATAGGACCCCTTGTACAAGTGAGGACCCCCTATAGTTATAACGACCCCTGTAGTGCCAGTAGGTATAATGCATTCTCTGTAGTGCTCGGGCCTATATTATAATGCCCCCTGTAGTGCTCCGGCCTATATCATAATGCCCCCTGTAGTGCTCGGGCCTATATTATAATGCCCCCTGTAGTGCTCCGGCCTATATTATAATGCCCCCTGTAGTGCTCCGGCCTATATTATAATGCCCCCTGTAGTGCTCCGGCCTATATTATAATGCCCCCTGTAGTGCTCCGGCCTATATTATAATGCCCCCTGTAGTGCTCCGGACTGTATTATAATGCCCCCTGTAGTGCTCCGGCCTATATTATAATGCCCCCTGTAGTGCTCCGGCCTATATTATAATGCCCCCTGTAGTGCTCCGGACTGTATTATAATGCCCCCTGTAGTGCTCCGGCCTATATTATAATGCCCCCTGTAGTGCTCCGGCCTATATTATAATGCCCCCTGTAGTGCTCCGGACTTTATTATAATGCCCCTGTAGTGCTCCGGACGGTATTATAATGCCCCCTGTAGTGCTCCGGCCTATATTATAATGCCCCCTGTAGTGCTCGGCCTATATTATAATGCCCCCTGTAGTGCTCGGGCCTATATTATAATGCCCTGTAGTGCTCCGGACTTTATTATAATGGCCCCCTGTAGTGCTCCGGACTTTATTATAATGCCCCCTGTAGTGCTCCGGACGGTATTTTAATGCCCCCTGTAGTGCTCCGGACTATATTATAATGCCCCTGTAGTGCTCCAGCCTATATTATAATGCCCCTGTAGTGCTCCGGACTTTATTATAAGGCCCCCTGTAGTGCTCCGGACTAATATAATGCCCCCTGTAGTGCTCCGACTGTATTATACTGCCCCCTGTAGTGCTCCGGCCTATATTATAATGCCCCTGTAGTGCTCCCGGCCTATATTATAATGCCCCCTGTAGTGCTCCGGCCTATATTATAATGCCCCCTGTAGTGCTCCGGCGTATATTATAATGCCCCTGTAGTGCTCCAGCCTATATTATAATGCCCTGCTAGTTGCTCCGGACTTTATTATATTGCCCCCTGTAGTGCTCCGGACTATATTATAATGCCCCCTGTAGTGCTCCGGCCTATATTATAATGCCCCCCTGTAGTGCTCCGGCGTATATTATAATGCCCCTGTAGTGCTCCGGCTATATATAATGCCCCTGTAGTGCCTCCGGACGGTAATTATAATGCCCCCTGTAGTGCTCCGGCCTTATTATAATGCCCCCCTGTAGTGCTCCGGCCTATATTATAATGCCCCCTGTAGTGCTCCGGCCTATATTATATGCCCCCTGTAGTGCTCCGGCCTATATATAATGCCCCCTGTAGTGCTCCGGCCTATATTATAATGCCCCCTGTAGTGCTCCGGCCTATATTATAAATGCCCCCTGTAGTGCTCCGGCCTATTATAATGCCCCTGTAGTGCTCCGGACGGTTTATAATGCCCCCTGTAGTGCTCCGGACGGTATTATAATGCCCCCTGTAGTGCTCTGGACGGTATTATAATGCCCCCTGTAGTGCTCTGGACGGTATTATAATGCCCCCTGTAGTGCTCCGGCCTATATTATAATGCCCCCTGTAGTGCTCCGGACGGTATTATAATGCCCCCTGTAGTGCTCCAGCCTATATTATAATGCCCCCTGTAGTGCTCCGGACTTTATTATAATGCCCCTGTAGTGCTCCGGACGGTATTATAATGCCCCCTGTAGTGCTCAGGACGGTATTATAATGCCCCCTGTAGTGCTCCGGACTATATTATAATGCCCCCCTGTAGTGCTCCGGCCTATATTATAATGCCCCCTGTAGTGCTCCGGACTATATTATAATGCCCCCTGTAGTGCTCCGGCCTATATTATAATGCCCCCTGTAGTGCTCCGGCCTATATTATAATGCCCCCTGTAGTGCTCCGGACTATATTATAATGCCCCCTGTAGTGCTCCGGCCTATATTATAATGCCCCTGTAGTGCTCCGGACTTTATTATAATGCCCCCTGTAGTGCTCCGGCCTATATTATAATGCCCCCTGTAGTGCTCCGGCCTATATTATAATGCCCCTGTAGTGCTCCAGCCTATATTATAATGCCCCTGTAGTGCTCCGGACTTTATTATAATGCCCCCTGTAGTGCTCCGGACTATATTATAATGCCCCCTGTAGTGCTCCGGACTGTATTATAATGCCCCCTGTAGTGCTCCGGCCTATATTATAATGCCCCCTGTAGTGCTCGGGCCTATATTATAATGCCCCCTGTAGTGCTCCGGCCTATATTATAATGCCCCCTGTAGTGCTCCGGCCTATATTATAATGCCCCTGTAGTGCTCCGGACGGTTTTATAATGCCCCCTGTAGTGCTCCGGACGGTATTATAATGCCCCTGTAGTGCTCCGGACGGTATTATAATGCCTCCTGTAGTGCTCCGGACTATATTATAATGCCTCCTGTAGTGCTCCGGACTGTATTATAATGCCCCCTGTAGTGCTCCGGCCTATATTATAATGCCCCCTGTAGTGCTCTGGCCTATATTATAATGCCCCCTGTAGTGCTCCGGCCTATATTATAATGCCCCCTGTAGTGCTCCGGCCTATATTATAATGCCCCTGTAGTGCTCCGGACGGTTTTATAATGCCCCCTGTAGTGCTCCGGACGGTATTATAATGCCCCTGTAGTGCTCCGGACGGTATTATAATGCCTCCTGTAGTGCTCCGGACTATATTATAATGCCTCCTGTAGTGCTCCGGCCTATATTATAATGCCCCCTGTAGTGCTCCGGCCTATATTATAATGCCCCTGTAGTGCTCCGGACGGTATTATAATGCCTCCTGTAGTGCTCCGGACTATATTATAATGCCTCCTGTAGTGCTCCGGCCTATATTATAATGCCTCCTGTAGTGCTCCGGACGGTATTATAATGCCCCTGTAGTGATAATATATAGAATACTCTTCCCTTTTTAGTCCACCTGTATTTTTTAATATTTAAGTTTTTATTAATAATCTCGAGTTACAATTATCACTGTAACAAAACATTTGGGTGACATTACGATGCTTGTGATCCACGCAGGGATCCAGCGATAAGCAAGTGTTATAGGTCGTACCTACCAACGGTCTTGGCAAAGACTCAACAGTAAAGCGAGACATTCTTCTAGAAAAGTAAATAACATCAGAACGAGAAGAAAGAAGGTACATGGCTTTAAGTGGCCTGGAGTGGCGGGGAGGCAAGGATGATACCATGCATGTAGTTATCTAGCATGGGTTGGAGACATTGACTCTGACCAGTTATGTGTTCGAAGGGCGCATAGTTTTTCCATCTGCACAGAGAAGATCAGATCGCGGGTGGTCAACGGGAAACGAGATTTCCATGATTTAGCAATCATCGCTCTGGCTGCTAAAATGATCTGATTCTGATCTGTACCCGTAAATCTGCCAGCCCCACAAAACACAAGCGACGTGGATCTAGGAATCCGCCAGCCCACAACTGTTTTGAGAAGAAGGAACACAGCGTCCCATAGGGCATTCCCACCAGACAGGTTTATAGGTGGCCACAGTTTCTCCAGCAGTTTGGGGGGTATGTATGAATGTGAGCCGGTGTAAGATTCCATCTTAACCATATTTTGACAGTACCGTGTCATCAAATAGTGGTTGGATTTGAGATCTGCCAGCCGTCACCCAATCATCTAGTTGTAGATCGGGGATCCATACATTTATATGGTGCAAAGGGAGGTTCCTCACTGAGGTCTTGGCCAACGAACCCGTATGAGGCAGGAAGTTATTTCAAGCCGTAACTGATGCCTTGATACTAAGGAGGGATTGGTTGTCCCTTGGGTTTTTTCGGGGGGTTAGGTTAAATAGTGAGATGAGAGGTGTGGGTGATGCCGACCTTTCCAATTCCACCCATCTTTTATCACTATCCCTCGCCCACCAATCTTTTTGTCTGAGCGAGTATACACGCCCAACAGTACTTCCTAATATCTGGAATACTCATTCGCCCCTTGGCCCACGGTCTGGTCGTTGTAGAGAATTTTACCAGAGGTTTTCTGCCGGCCCAGACAAAATCGGTGAGCAATTTTTGAAGAGACCTGAAGAAGGACCACAACAGTGCGGAAAGTGTATAATATGACAGGGAGCATCATCATCTTGACAACTCTACATGCCCAGGACAACAGGGGCAAGGAGAATCTGCCAGTCATATTAGACACCTTTGACAACAGCGGGTTTAGTCCACCTATATTATAATGCTCCCCGTAGTCACTGGCGGATCCAGGGGGTGGCCAACGGGTCAATTCCCCCCCCCCCCCCCCGAGAATATAGTGATAGAGTGGGCGCCGCTCCGTTCGCCTGCTGTGGCCCCGTTACCGTTGCTACTATCAGAAGACCAGGGAGGAGTCTGCCCTCTTTCTCCCTGGGCGTTCCTTCTCCCTGTCCAATCACAGCGCAGAGCGTCACAGCCAGGGAGAAGGAACGCCCAGGGAGAAACAGGGCAGACTCCTCCCTGGTCTTCTGATAGCAATTACCATACAGCGCGGGAGAAGGTAACGGGGCCACAGCGGGCGAACGGAGCGGCGGCCAGGGATAATAGTAAGTGCAGTGAGATCCCTGGGTGCCAAGCTACATATACAGATAGTTATCTCACAATGTTTGGACCCATGAAAGGTCCTCTTTAATAAGAAGTTTTTTTTCAGGACCCCTTCACATACAGTCATGTGAAAAAATTAGGACACCCTTTGAAAGCATGTGGTTTTTTGTAACATTTTTAATAAAAGGTTATTTCATCTCCGTTTCAACAATACAGAGAGATTAAAGTAATCCGACTAAACAAAGAAAACTGAAGAAAAGTCTTTTCAAGATCTTCTGTAAATGTCATTCTACAAAAATGCCTATTGTAACTGAGGAAAAAGATAGGACACCCTTGCCCCTAATAGCGAGTGTTACCTCCTTTGGCTGAAATAACTGCAGTGAGACGGTTCTTGTAGCCATCTACCAGTCTTCGACATCGGTCTGAGGAAATTTTACCCCACTCCTCAATGCAGAACTTTTTCAGCTGTGAGATGTTTGAGGGGTTTCTTGCACGTACAGCCCTTTTCAAGTCACCCCACAGCATCTCAATGGGATTCAAATCTGGACTTTGACTTGGCCATTCCAGGACTCTCCATTTCTTCTTTTTCAGCCAATCTTTGGTTGATTTACTAGTATGTTTTGGGTCATTGTCATGTTGCATGGTCCAGTTCCGCTTCAGCTTTAATTTTCTAACTGATGGTCTCACATGTTCTTCAAGCACCTTCTGATACACAGTAGAATTCATCGTGGATTCTATGATGGTGAGCTGACCAGGTCCTGCTGCAGCAAAGCAGCCCCAAACCATGACACTTCCACCTCCATGCTTCACAGTTGGTATGAGGTTCTTTTCTTGGAATGCTGTGTTTGGTTTACGCCAAACATGTCCTCTGCTGTTGTGTCCAAATAATTCAATTTTGGACTCATCTGTCCAAAGAACATTATTCCAGAAGTCCTGGTCTTTGTCAACTTTATCTCTGGCAAATGTCAGTTTGGCCTCGATGTTTCTCTTGGAAAGCAAAGGTTTCCTCCTTGCACACCTCCCATGCAAGTTAAACTTGTACAGTCTCTTTCTGATTGTAGAGGCATGTACTTCTACATCAACAGTAGCCAGAGCCTGCTGTAGTTCTCGAGATGACACTTTAGGGTTTTTGGAGACCTCTTTTAGCATCTTGCGGTCTGCTCTTGGGGTGAACTTGCTGGGGCGACCAGTCCTGGGCATGTTGGCAGTTGTTTTGAAAGCCCTCCACTTGTAGACTATCTTCCGGACAGTGGAATGGCTGATTTCAAAATCTTTTGAGATCTTTTAAATCCCTTCCCAGACTCATAGGCTGCTACAATCTTTTTTCTGAAGTCCTCTGACAGCTCTTTTGCTCTCACCATGGTGCTCACTCTCACTTCAACAGTCAGGAGCACACCAAACTAAATGTCTGAGGTTTAAATAGGGCAAGCCTCATTCAACATGCAGAGTAACGATCTACTAATTATGTGCACCTGGTGTGATATACCTGTGTGAGATCTGAGCCAATTTAAGAGGGAATACATGTGAGGGTGTCCTATCTTTTTCCTCAGTTAGAATAGGCATTTTTGTAGAATGACATTTACAGAAGATCTGGAAAAGACTTTTCTTCAGTTTTCTTTGTTTAGTTGGATTACTTTAATCTCTCTGTATTGTTGAAACGGAGATGAAATAACCTTTTATTAAAAATGTTACAAAAAACCACATGCTTTCAAAGGGTGTCCTAATTTTTTCACATGACTGTACACTGGCACGGCGGCGGGCGGCAGCGGCGACATTGGTGGCCCGCGCTGTCCCTTCCACTCCATGCATCTTACTGCCAGCCAGAATCAAGCCAGTGCCGTTCTAATTAGACCCACCCACCAAGCTCCGGTCCCGGGAACTGGAAGTCCAGAACAGAGGAGCGCCGCGCAGGAATCGGGACAGGGATGGGACCTCACCTCACGGGTTGGGGACAACTGCGGCGGTGCCAGTGACAGACTGTGCCCCTCCCGAGACCAGGCTCTGGAGCCGCCACTGCCCATAGTGGAAATATAAATAATGCCTTCCCCCCCATAGCGCCCACCGCATTATTACACCCCCTGTAGTGGTAATATATATATAATACACCCCCAATAGTGCCAACATATATATATACTAAAAACTAAATGTGATCCATGCCATGGGCCTGTTCCTGCCTGTGGCCTGAGTTCCCGTGTCCTGGCGCAGGTGGTAGAGATAACATCAGCCCGACCTCCTGCACCAGATCCCAGGTGGCGCAATGACGTGCTCACGAATGCCTACATCAGGACACATGCTTCCGTGACCAAACATCGCAGCACCTGAGACCCAGCGCAGGAGGTTGCGGTGACGTCATCGGAGCCTCCTGCACTGTTCTACTGCCTATGAGGCTTAGCAGTGGGGACAGGAGCTCTCGTTTCCTGCCGCCCCCCGAGCAGCGAAATCTGCAGAAAATCCACATCCGATTACTGAGAATGGTGCGGCGACTAGCTACATGTTGGCCACAAGTTCTCGGTTCGCAAAAGTAAAATATTAATAAATATTAAAAGGTTTATGTAAAAATTATTTGTGCCATGTATTCCTGTGTCTATACGCTCAGATTAAAGGGAAAGTCTAATGAGAAAAACGTCAGATGTGACCGTTAAATCTGATAGTTTGGTGGCAAATCGCTAGGACAGGGGATAACTATTAGATCGTTGGGGCTTGACCACTGGGACCCCCACCCATTAGAACGAGGGTCCATGTAAATAAGTGGGCATGTACACTGCTGCTCCATTCATCTCTATGGGACTGTCGGAGATAGTGGATTGGACCCGCACTCACCTAGCAGTGGGTAAGGGGTTAAGTTGTTCTAACTCGAACACCCCTTTCATATATCCAAATGAAACGATTTTACGAGATCAACCCCCCCCCCCCCTACCGCCAGAGTCTTTCTATAAAAAGCCGCAGTGTGACTGGTTTGCTTAAAAACTATTGTGTTATTCCAGTAACATTTTCCCAATCCTACATGAAAACACTCACACTGCACTGCTGTATTACATATCCCACATTCACTATTAATACCGCACTGAGTGACATTTAGAGATGTAAAAATAAAGCCAAACAATCCTACTACCGAGAGGACAGAAAACGGAAATGACAACTGTTCAGAACACATTTACAGTAGGACACATCACCTTCCAAACAGCTGCTATCAAGAGAGACTACCGTCCATTATCACTACTTACTACCATATATTAAACATAATGGGGGTTATTTACTAACAGACATACGCCAATTTTTGGTGTATATTTGTCGCAGACTGCAGCGCACAGGTTTATTTTTGCAGATCAAGCCAGGTCTAAAATGAGGGGGAGTAGCGTGGGCAGGAAAGAGGGCGAATCACCGGGTGCGTCTAATTTATCATTTTCTACGCCTGTTTTGGTAGAAAATGGTCTAAATCTACTCCAGCAAGGCAGCTAGCGTAGATCTAGACAGACGGTGGATACACTTAAGTTATAGAGACCTGGGCCACCTCCAGCGCAAGGGGTATTAAGGCCACATCTAAAATGACGGACAAGAATATAACTACTATAATACTGCTTCTATGTACAAGAATATAACTACTATAATACTGCCTCCTATGTACAAGAATATAACTACTATAATACTGCACCTTGTACAAGAATATAACTACTATAATACTGCTCCTATGTACAAGAATATAACTACTATAATACTGCCTCCTATGTACAAGAATATAACTACTATAATACTGCTTGAGAGAATCAAATTGGTGGTGGCTGCTCTCTATGTAGCTATATGATGTGGTGCTGCAAATCCAAAGAGAGGACACCCTACCTCTCGGATGTGGATAATATTTTCAAAAAATAAGGTGAGGACGAGCACTCTCACAGTTGGCATACATTTATTAAGACCTGATATAATTAATCAGCTAAAATGCATAAAACAATAATACAATAAAATAATGTACATCTATTCAGTTAGCCACAATGGGATGCTCACTGATGTCAAGTGATTTGACAGTCTCTGTCCGTCCTGTGGAAAAATATGATGATAGAAGACCTAATTGGCCTAATGTCCACAAAATTCAAGCAAAAGATAATACTTTTAGAGGTGTAGCTCCTCAAGTTTTGCTGTTGTACCAATATGGTAGGTAATGGCAGATGATAGTCCCGTCACATGTGATGTTATTATTGACAGAGAGCTTATTCGCTTTATAATTGTCGGCTTTACATCCGCTTACCTCCCCTTCGTATGTCCCTTCAGTCCTGCGGTTCGCTTCAGACTGAGTGAAACAGGGCTCGTCGGTTGCGGCTTGTTCTGTTGGTATATTTGATAGCCGGATTTACCGGCTGCCGATCGCTTACCTCCAAGATCTGTAGTATGCAGCAAGCGTGAGAGGCCTCCGGCTGGTAAGAGGCTAGCGTCTCACGTGGTGCTGTTGGTATCCGGGTTTGATACTAGCGGAGTACAAATTACGTCACTTCCTGTGACGTGTTCTCTTTAGTGCATCCGATGTATCCGAAATGAATTTTTCCGATTTCAGAAGGTATACTACCAAAGTTAAATTTGCATGGCCATGCAATAGAAGAAATGCCGACAGGTATACAGCGCAATCCCAGACGCGTTTCGGGAGTTCTCACACTCCCTTCCTCAGTGGTTGCGCCATACCTGTCTCCAGCCCACTTTTATACCTCCCCAGGTCACCTTCAAAATCTGGACCGGAGTTTTGGATAGCACTGTTGTATTCCTGTATATTTTAATATTGGGACTTCTGATTTTCATAAAGTCTTTCGCTGAACTTTTCGCTAACAACCTCAGATTTTCATGTCGATGAGGGTATATTGTCATTTCAATTCTTTAGGTATAATATACACTAGTTGTAATACATATGAGACTAATGTCCCATCACTGCAAACATCCCATTAGAGGCCATAAGTTATAATAGAAACTTGTGCTGCCCACTTCGTTTCCTACATTCACAACATTTTATAATGTATAAAATATATAAAAATAGATAATATCTATGAAATATAGCCATAAAGTATATCAATAATGTACATATAATAATAATATATATATAGATGACGGATGTTTAGTATATTATATTTTATATAACAATGTCATGCATATATTCGCCACAATTTCACCGATATTGGCAACACTTATAAAGCATCTCCAGTTCTAGTGAGGCCATTAGTCACAGGATGGTTTAACCCATTAACACCCAATAGATGAGGATACCTTTATAAAGAAGGACTATCTTTACAAGAAACCAAAAAGTTCCAACTCTGAGTTTAGGCCTGATGGTAACAGACTGCCAAATTCATATATTTTACGAGACTCCCTCCTAGACATTTGTTTAATAAAATTGCCTCCTCTCCAGTGCGGATCCACCTTTTCCAGTGCCGTGAAGACGAGACTGGCCGGATCGCTGTTATGGGCCTCCTTGTAATGTTTAGACAAAGAGTGTTTGTCGTAGCCCTTCTTGATGTTAGATACATGTTCGGCCAGTCTCGTCTTTAATAACCGTTTTGTTCTACCTATATATTGTCTGTTACACGGACACTGAATCAGGTAGACCACACCGGTAGAGTTGCATGTGAGGCAATCTTTAATGTCCCAAATAAATGTATTCTGTGTAGAGGGGACTGAGATGGTCTTACGGGGTTTATTATTAATTTTACAGGCGATACACTTTCCGCATTTAAAGAAGCCTTTTAGATCCATCCAGTTTCCCATCAATGATCTTTTTTTATCTATTGATTTCACAGAGGGGGCTATTGTGATGCCCAAATTGGGTGCCCTGGTAAATATAACCTTTGGAAGTGTGGGTAAAAGATGGCCTATCACCCTGTCATTCAGTATGTGGTGCCAATGTTTCTTTACCACTTGTTGTATTTTCTTGTGGTCATCGTTGAAAGGGAGGATAATTCTATTGTTGATCTCATCACCTATCTGGGATGTTTGAGATGTTTGGGATATTTTGCTCTTAGTATCCATTTGATCGACAAAAAAGGTTTGTCTGTCCAGTTTCCTAACCTTTTCCAATGCTTTATTAACTACTTCATCCGGATAATTTTTATCTCGGAATAGCTGACACATTCCAGCTGCCTCCTCCTCAAAACGTAGATCTTCCGTGCAATTCCTCCTGACCCTCCGCAGTTGGCCAGTCGGGATATTGTCAAGCCATCTTGGGAGGTGGCAGCTGGAATATTGAATAAAGCTATTTCTATTCGTTGGCTTGAAAAAGGTATGGCAGACAAATCGGTTGTTTTGTCTTCTAATCACCAGGTCAAGGAATTCGGTCTCCTCCTTGACCATGGCATTGAAGACCAAATTTAATTGATTCTCATTAATTTCCTTCAAAAAGAGATCAAGGGCCTCTTTGCCTCCCTTCCAAATGAACACCACATCATCGATGTAGCGACGCCATAGGGCCAGGCTTGCCCCCAGCCTGGGTCTGATGACTTCATGTTCCCATTCTGCCAAAAATAGGTTGGCATAGCTGGGGGCAAACCTGGTCCCCATGGCAGTCCCACACTTCTGCAGGTAATATACACCCCCAAAACAAAAGTAATTGTGGTTGAGGATGTATCTTATACCATCGATGATAAACTGAATGTAGGTCTCTTCCAACTCTCCCTCTCTTTCCATCTGTCGTTGTACTGCGATCAATCCCTGTTGATGATCGATAGATGTATAGAGGGATTGTATATCCAGGGTCCCCATGATCCACTCTGGTTGGGCATCTAAAGATTCTAGGGTTTGAATAATATGAGTGGTGTCTCTTATATATGACCTAGTTCTTTTTACTATGGGTTGCAGCTGTGTGTCAATGTATCGAGACAGGTTCGATGTAATTGACTCAATGCCCGAAACGATAGGTCTGCCCGGAGGGTTTGCGAGGTCCTTATGAACCTTGGGCAGACAGTAGAAGACCGGAAGTCTTCCCTGTGTGCCCAAGATGAATTCGAATTCCTGTTGGGATATCAACCTCTGCTCCAGGCCCTGTATGCAATAGTCTTTCAACTCTCTATCAAATTCCCTCAGAGGGTCACTTTTCAGTTTCTTATAAGTTTTCTCATCTCCAAGTTGCCTGAGACACTCATTGTTATATTTTGGGGTGTCCAATATGACCACAGCTCCCCCCTTGTCAGCTGGGCGTATGGTAATTGATTCTTTCCTCTGGAGAGATTTTAACGCTGACACTTCTTGCTTTGTTAGATTATCTCGATAAGTGGGTTTAGTTTTGAGTTTTCTTATGTCTTCCTCCACATTCTTTTGAAATACTGCCATTTCTCGGCTTATTTCGTTCCTTGGGAACATGGTAGATTTCTTTTTAAGACCCGAACCAGTCTTTACAGGATCTCTTTGTGTGAGATTTGTTCCACCTATTGTTTGGACTTTACTTCTTACTATTGGGTTCCTTATGAAATGTTTTTTAAGACAGATATTTCTAATATATTTTTGTATACCTATATATGTTGTAAATTTATCAATCTTTTTAGTAGGAGCAAATTTTAAACCCTTTTCTAGTAGTTTTGCTTGTGCTGTAGTGAGTGTAATAGAACTTAAGTTGATGACTGATGTTACATTCTCTATCTGTGTCTCGTGTGTGATGGCTCTTTTCCTCTTGCTCCTTCTCGTCTTTCGGATTCGTCTACGTGTCTGTGATAATTGTATCTTAGATTTTCCCCGTGATTTGTTGTGGGTTGTGATTGATATTTCTTTCTTTGTCCATTGTGATACTGATTGGTGTTCTGTTGTGTGTAATGGTATCTCTGTCTCAAATTGTATCGGTGTTTGTGTAACTCCTGATTGTGGGGAGGTGTTTGTTCTCTGTATCTTGTTTTTGTCCTGTGGTGAGCAGGAGTGTGATCTAAAAAAGGCTGATCTGAAAGTTGTTCATATCTATTATTGACTAACCCTACATGGTTATTGTGTGTCTTATCTAATGTGTCTATTTGTCTATGTGATATTATATTTTGTGGTGAATCTAATTGATCCCCAAACTCTTCTGTTTGTGGGTTCTTATACGTATTCAGATGTTTCTTGGTCTTTTTATTTATGATCTCATTTTCTATTTTGTCTAATCCTCTACATATTCTTTCCTGCCAGGTATCAAAATCCTCATTTCTGGGTAGTTTGTCTATCTGTTCTTTTAGTCCTTCAATTTTTTTATTCAAATCTCCTAATATCTCTGTTCTCCTTTTAATAATTAGTTTGACGAGCGAGATAGAATGATTATGGAGGAGTGTGTTCCACTCGTCCTCAAATATCTCACTCACCAAATCTTGGGCTGGAGTTTTATATAACATAAGTCCTTTGGGAACTTTTTGATGTTCTATATAAAATTGAAGTGATCTTATTTCCCAATGTTGTCTAAGCTGCTTCTGCAGCACACCTTCAAGGTCTCTAAATAAATCCGCCATATTCTTATCATTCGTTGTTGTTCCATAATCTACATCATTAAATTTAAATGTATCCGCTTTAGTTTTTTTATTTTGAATGTGATGCCAAATGTCCATATTGCTACGAGGAGGAGCTCACTCACTAGGGTGAAAAAACTAGTTGAGAGAATCAAATTGGTGGTGGCTGCTCTCTATGTAGCTATATGATGTGGTGCTGCAAATCCAAAGAGAGGACACCCTACCTCTCGGATGTGGATAATATTTTCAAAATAGAAGGTGAGGACGAGCACTCTCACAGTTGGCATACATTTATTAAGGACCTGATATAATTAATCAGCTAAAATGCATAAAACAATAATACAATAAAATAATGTATTCAGTTAGCCACAATGGGATGCTCACTGATGTCAAGTGATTTGACAGTCTCTGTCCGTCCTGTGGAAAAATATGATGATAGAAGACCTAATTGGCCTAATGTCCACAAAATTCAAGCAAGAGATAATACTTTTAGAGGTGTAGCTCCTCAAGTTTTGCTGTTGTACCAATATGGTAGGTAATGGCAGATGACAGATGATAGTCCCGTCACATGTGATGTTATTATTGACAGAGAGCTTATTCGCTTTATAATTGTCGGCTTTACAGCCGCTTACCTCCCCTTCGTATGTCCCTTCAGTCCTGCGGTTCGCTTCAGACTGAATGAAACAGGGCTCGTCGGTTGCGGCTTGTTCTGTTGGTATATTTGATAGCCGGATTTACCGGCTGCCGATCGCTTACCTCCAAGGTCTGTAGTATGCAGCAAGCGTGAGAGGCCTCCGGCTGGTAAGAGGCTAGCGTCTCACGTGGTGCTGTTGGTATCCGGGTTTGATACTAGCGGAGTACAAATTACGTCACTTCCTGTGACGTGTTCTCTTCAGTGCATCCGATGTATCCGAAATGAATTTTTCCGATTTCAGAAGGTATACTACCAAAGTTCAATTTGCATGGCCATGCAATAGAAGAAATGCCGACAGGTATACAGCGCAATCCCAGACGCGTTTCGGGAGTTCTCACACTCCCTTCCTCAGTGGTTGCGCCATACCTGTCTCCAGCCCACTTTTATACCTCCCCAGGTCACCTTCAAAATCTGGACCGGAGTTTTGGATAGCACTGTTGTATTCCTGTATATTTTGATATTGGGACTTCTGATTTTCATAAAGTCTTTCGCTGAACTTTTCGCTAACAACCTCAGATTTTCATGTCGATGAGGGTATATTGTCATTTCAATTCTTTAGGTATAATATACACTAGTTGTAATACATATGAGACTAATGTCCCATCACTGCAAACATCCCATTAGAGGCCATAAGTTATAATAGAAACTTGTGCTGCCCACTTCGTTTCCTACATTCACAACATTTTATAATGTATAAAATATATAAAAATAGATAATATCTATGAAATATAGCCATAAAATATATCAATAATGTACATATAATAATAATATATATATAAATGACGGATGTTTAGTATATTATGATTTTATATAACAATGTCATGCATATATTCGCCACAATTTCACCGATATTGGCAACACTTATAAAGCATCTCCAGTTCTAGTGAGGCCATTAGTCACAGGATGGTTTAACCCATTAACACCCAATAGATGAGGATACCTTTATAAAGAAGGACATCTTTACAAGAAACCAAAAAGTTCCAACTCTGAGTTTAGGCCTGATGGTAACAGACTGCCAAATTCATATATTTTACGAGACTCCCTCCTAGACATTTGTTTAATAAAATTGCCTCCTCTCCAGTGCGGGTCCACCTTTTCCAGTGCCGTGAAGACGAGACTGGCCGGATCGCTGTTATGGGCCTCCTTGTAATGTTTAGACAAAGAGTGTTTGTCGTAGCCCTTCTTGATGTTAGATACATGTTCGGCCAGTCTCGTCTTTAATAACCGTTTTGTTCTACCTATATATTGTCTGTTACACGGGCACTGAATCAGGTAGACCACACCGGTAGAGTTGCATGTGAGGCAATCTTTAATGTCCCAAATAAATGTATTCTGTGTAGAGGGGACTGAGATGGTCTTACGGGGTTTATTATTAATTTTACAGGCGATACACTTTCCGCATTTAAAGAAGCCTTTTAGATCCATCCAGTTTCCCATCAATGATCTTTTTTTATCTATTGATTTCACAGAGGGGGCTATTGTGATGCCCAAATTGGGTGCCCTGGTGAATATAACCTTTGGAAGTGTGGGTAAAAGATGGCCTATCACCCTGTCATTCAGTATGTGGTGCCAATGTTTCTTTACCACTTGTTGTATTTTCTTGTGGTCATCGTTGAAAGGGAGGATAATTCTATTGTTGATCTCATCACCTATCTGGGATGTTTGAGATGTTTGGGATATTTTGCTCTTAGTATCCATTTGATCGACAAAAAAGGTTTGTCTGTCCAGTTTCCTAACCTTTTCCAATGCTTTATTAACTACTTCATCCGGATAATTTTTATCTCGGAATAGCTGACACATTCCAGCTGCCTCCTCCTCAAAACGTAGATCTTCCGTGCAATTCCTCCTGACCCTCCGCAGTTGGCCAGTCGGGATATTGTCAAGCCATCTTGGGAGGTGGCAGCTGGAATATTGAATAAAGCTATTTCTATTCGTTGGCTTGAAAAAGGTATGGCAGACAAATCGGTTGTTTTGTCTTCTAATCACCAGGTCAAGGAATTCGGTCTCCTCCTTGACCATGGCATTGAAGACCAAATTTAATTGATTCTCATTAATTTCCTTCAAAAAGAGATCAAGGGCCTCTTTGCCTCCCTTCCAAATGAACACCACATCATCGATGTAGCGACGCCATAGGGCCAGGCTTGCCCCCAGCCTGGGTCTGATGACTTCATGTTCCCATTCTGCCAAAAATAGGTTGGCATAGCTGGGGGCAAACCTGGTCCCCATGGCAGTCCCACACTTCTGCAGGTAATATACACCCCCAAAACAAAAGTAATTGTGGTTGAGGATGTATCTTATACCATCGATGATAAACTGAATGTAGGTCTCTTCCAACTCTCCCTCTCTTTCCATCTGTCGTTGTACTGCGATCAATCCCTGTTGATGATCGATAGATGTATAGAGGGATTGTATATCCAGGGTCCCCATGATCCACTCTGGTTGGGCATCTAAAGATTCTAGGGTTTGAATAATATGAGTGGTGTCTCTTATATATGACCTAGTTCTTTTTACTATGGGTTGCAGCTGTGTGTCAATGTATCGAGACAGGTTCGATGTAATTGACTCAATGCCCGAAACGATAGGTCTGCCCGGAGGGTTTGCGAGGTCCTTATGAACCTTGGGCAGACAGTAGAAGACCGGAAGTCTTCCCTGTGTGCCCAAGATGAATTCGAATTCCTGTTGGGATATCAACCTCTGCTCCAGGCCCTGTATGCAATAGTCTTTCAACTCTCTATCAAATTCCCTCAGAGGGTCACTTTTCAGTTTCTTATAAGTTTTCTCATCTCCAAGTTGCCTGAGACACTCATTGTTATATTTTGGGGTGTCCAATATGACCACAGCTCCCCCCTTGTCAGCTGGGCGTATGGTAATTGATTCTTTCCTCTGGAGAGATTTTAACGCTGACACTTCTTGCTTTGTTAGATTATCTCGATAAGTGGGTTTAGTTTTGAGTTTTCTTATGTCTTCCTCCACATTCTTTTGAAATACTGCCATTTCTCGGCTTATTTCGTTCCTTGGGAACATGGTAGATTTCTTTTTAAGACCCGAACCAGTCTTTACAGGATCTCTTTGTGTGAGATTTGTTCCACCTATTGTTTGGACTTTACTTCTTACTATTGGGTTCCTTATGAAATGTTTTTTAAGACAGATATTTCTAATATATTTTTGTATACCTATATATGTTGTAAATTTATCAATCTTTTTAGTAGGAGCAAATTTTAAACCCTTTTCTAGTAGTTTTGCTTGTGCTGTAGTGAGTGTAATAGAACTTAAGTTGATGACTGATGTTACGTTCTCTATCTGTGTCTCGTGTGTGATGGCTCTTTTCCTCTTGCTCCTTCTCGTCTTTCGGATTCGTCTACGTGTCTGTGATAATTGTATCTTAGATTTTCCCCGTGATTTGTTGTGGGTTGTGATTGATATTTCTTTCTTTGTCCATTGTGATACTGATTGGTGTTCTGTTGTGTGTAATGGTATCTCTGTCTCAAATTGTATCGGTGTTTGTGTAACTCCTGATTGTGGGGAGGTGTTTGTTCTCTGTATCTTGTTTTTGTCCTGTGGTGAGCAGGAGTGTGATCTAAAAAAGGCTGATCTGAAAGTTGTTCATATCTATTATTGACTAACCCTACATGGTTATTGTGTGTCTTATCTGATGTGTCTATTTGTCTATGTGATATTATATTTTGTGGTGAATCTAATTGATCCCCAAACTCTTCTGTTTGTGGGTTCTTATACGTATTCAGATGTTTCTTGGTCTTTTTATTTATGATCTCATTTTCTATTTTGTCTAATCCTCTACATATTCTTTCCTGCCAGGTATCAAAATCCTCATTTCTGGGTAGTTTGTCTATCTGTTCTTTTAGTCCTTCAATTTTTTTATTCAAATCTCCTAATATCTCTGTTCTCCTTTTAATAATTAGTTTGACGAGCGAGATAGAATGATTATGGAGGAGTGTGTTCCACTCGTCCTCAAATATCTCACTCACCAAATCTTGGGCTGGAGTTTTATATAACATAAGTCCTTTGGGAACTTTTTGATGTTCTATATAAAATTGAAGTGATCTTATTTCCCAATGTTGTCTAAGCTGCTTCTGCAGCACACCTTCAAGGTCTCTAAATAAATCCGCCATATTCTTATCATTCGTTGTTGTTCCATAATCTACATCATTAAATTTAAATGTATCCGCTTTAGTTTTTTTATTTTGAATGTGATGCCAAATGTCCATATTGCTACAAGGAGGAGCTCACTCACTAGGGTGAAAAAACTAGTTGAGAGAATCAAATTGGTGGTGGCTGCTCTCTATGTAGCTATATGATGTGGTGCTGCAAATCCAAAGAGAGGACACCCTACCTCTCGGATGTGGATAATATTTTCAAAATAGAAGGTGAGGACGAGCACTCTCACAGTTGGCATACATTTATTAAGGACCTGATATAATTAATCAGCTAAAATGCATAAAACAATAATACAATAAAATAATGTATTCAGTTAGCCACAATGGGATGCTCACTGATGTCAAGTGATTTGACAGTCTCTGTCCGTCCTGTGGAAAAATATGATGATAGAAGACCTAATTGGCCTAATGTCCACAAAATTCAAGCAAGAGATAATACTTTTAGAGGTGTAGCTCCTCAAGTTTTGCTGTTGTACCAATATGGTAGGTAATGGCAGATGACAGATGATAGTCCCGTCACATGTGATGTTATTATTGACAGAGAGCTTATTCGCTTTATAATTGTCGGCTTTACAGCCGCTTACCTCCCCTTCGTATGTCCCTTCAGTCCTGCGGTTCGCTTCAGACTGAGTGAAACAGGGCTCGTCGGTTGCGGCTTGTTCTGTTGGTATATTTGATAGCCGGATTTACCGGCTGCCGATCGCTTACCTCCAAGATCTGTAGTATGCAGCAAGCGTGAGAGGCCTCCGGCTGGTAAGAGGCTAGCGTCTCACGTGGTGCTGTTGGTATCCGGGTTTGATACTAGCGGAGTACAAATTACGTCACTTCCTGTGACGTGTTCTCTTCAGTGCATCCGATGTATCCGAAATGAATTTTTCCGATTTCAGAAGGTATACTACCAAAGTTCAATTTGCATGGCCATGCAATAGAAGAAATGCCGACAGGTATACAGCGCAATCCCAGACGCGTTTCGGGAGTTCTCACACTCCCTTCCTCAGTGGTTGCGCCATACCTGTCTCCAGCCCACTTTTATACCTCCCCAGGTCACCTTCAAAGTCTGGACCGGAGTTTTGGATAGCACTGTTGTATTCCTGTATATTTTGATATTGGGACTTCTGATTTTCATAAAGTCTTTCGCTGAACTTTTCGCTAACAACCTCAGATTTTCATGTCGATGAGGGTATATTGTCATTTCAATTCTTTAGGTATAATATACACTAGTTGTAATACATATGAGACTAATGTCCCATCACTGCAAACATCCCATTAGAGGCCATAAGTTATAATAGAAACTTGTGCTGCCCACTTCGTTTCCTACATTCACAACATTTTATAATGTATAAAATATATAAAAATAGATGATATCTATGAAATATAGCCATAAAGTATATCAATAATGTACATATAATAATAATATATATATAGATGACGGATGTTTAGTATATTATAATTTTATATAACAATGTCATGCACATAGTTCGCCACAATTTCACCGATATTGGCAACACTTATAAAGCATCTCCAGTTCTAGTGAGGCCATTAGTCACAGGATGGTTTAACCCATTAACACCCAATAGATGAGGATACCTTTATAAAGAAGGATATCTTTACAAGAAACCAAAAAGTTCCAACTCTGAGTTTAGGCCTGATGGTAACAGACTGCCAAATTCATATATTTTACGAGACTCCCTCCTAGACATTTGTTTAATAAAATTGCCTCCTCTCCAGTGCGGGTCCACCTTTTCCAGTGCCGTGAAGACGAGACTGGCCGGATCGCTGTTATGGGCCTCCTTGTAATGTTTAGACAAAGAGTGTTTGTCGTAGCCCTTCTTGATGTTAGATACATGTTCGGCCAGTCTCGTCTTTAATAACCGTTTTGTTCTACCTATATATTGTCTGTTACACGGGCACTGAATCAGGTAGACCACACCGGTAGAGTTGCATGTGAGGCAATCTTTAATGTCCCAAATAAATGTATTCTGTGTAGAGGGGACTGAGATGGTCTTACGGGGTTTATTATTAATTTTACAGGCGATACACTTTCCGCATTTAAAGAAGCCTTTTAGATCCATCCAGTTTCCCATCAATGATCTTTTTTTATCTATTGATTTCACAGAGGGGGCTATTGTGATGCCCAAATTGGGTGCCCTGGTGAATATAACCTTTGGAAGTGTGGGTAAAAGATGGCCTATCACCCTGTCATTCAGTATGTGGTGCCAATGTTTCTTTACCACTTGTTGTATTTTCTTGTGGTCATCGTTGAAAGGGAGGATAATTCTATTGTTGATCTCATCACCTATCTGGGATGTTTGAGATGTTTGGGATATTTTGCTCTTAGTATCCATTTGATCGACAAAAAAGGTTTGTCTGTCCAGTTTCCTAACCTTTTCCAATGCTTTATTAACTACTTCATCCGGATAATTTTTATCTCGGAATAGCTGACACATTCCAGCTGCCTCCTCCTCAAAACGTAGATCTTCCGTGCAATTCCTCCTGACCCTCCGCAGTTGGCCAGTCGGGATATTGTCAAGCCATCTTGGGAGGTGGCAGCTGGAATATTGAATAAAGCTATTTCTATTCGTTGGCTTGAAAAAGGTATGGCAGACAAATCGGTTGTTTTGTCTTCTAATCACCAGGTCAAGGAATTCGGTCTCCTCCTTGACCATGGCATTGAAGACCAAATTTAATTGATTCTCATTAATTTCCTTCAAAAAGAGATCAAGGGCCTCTTTGCCTCCCTTCCAAATGAACACCACATCATCGATGTAGCGACGCCATAGGGCCAGGTTGCCCCCAGCCTGGGTCTGATGACTTCATGTTCCCATTCTGCCAAAAATAGGTTGGCATAGCTGGGGGCAAACCTGGTCCCCATGGCAGTCCCACACTTCTGCAGGTAATATACACCCCCAAAACAAAAGTAATTGTGGTTGAGGATGTATCTTATACCATCGATGATAAACTGAATGTAGGTCTCTTCCAACTCTCCCTCTCTTTCCATCTGTCGTTGCACTGCGATCAATCCCTGTTGATGATCGATAGATGTATAGAGGGATTGTATATCCAGGGTCCCCATGATCCACTCTGGTTGGGCATCTAAAGATTCTAGGGTTTGAATAATATGAGTGGTGTCTCTTATATATGACCTAGTTCTTTTTACTATGGGTTGCAGCTGTGTGTCAATGTATCGAGACAGGTTCGATGTAATTGACTCAATGCCCGAAACGATAGGTCTGCCTGGAGGGTTTGCGAGGTCCTTATGAACCTTGGGCAGACAGTAGAAGACCGGAAGTCTTCCCTGTGTGCCCAAGATGAATTCGAATTCCTGTTGGGATATCAACCTCTGCTCCAGGCCCTGTATACAATAGTCTTTCAACTCTCTATCAAATTCCCTCAGAGGGTCACTTTTCAGTTTCTTATAAGTTTTCTCATCTCCAAGTTGCCTGAGACACTCATTGTTATATTTTGGGGTGTCCAATATGACCACAGCTCCCCCCTTGTCAGCTGGGCGTATGGTAATTGATTCTTTCCTCTGGAGAGATTTTAACGCTGACACTTCTTGCTTTGTTAGATTATCTCGATAAGTGGGTTTAGTTTTGAGTTTTCTTATGTCTTCCTCCACATTTACATCCTGTAAAGACTGGTTCGGGCCTTAAAAAGAAATCTACCATGTTCCCAAGGAACGAAATAAGCCGAGAAATGGCAGTATTTCAAAAGAATGTGGAGGAAGACATAAGAAAACTCAAAACTAAACCCACTTATCGAGATAATCTAACAAAGCAAGAAGTGTCAGCGTTAAAATCTCTCCAGAGGAAAGAATCAATTACCATACGCCCAGCTGACAAGGGGGGAGCTGTGGTCATATTGGACACCCCAAAATATAACAATGAGTGTCTCAGGCAACTTGGAGATGAGAAAACTTATAAGAAACTGAAAAGTGACCCTCTGAGGGAATTTGATAGAGAGTTGAAAGACTATTGTATACAGGGCCTGGAGCAGAGGTTGATATCCCAACAGGAATTCGAATTCATCTTGGGCACACAGGGAAGACTTCCGGTCTTCTACTGTCTGCCCAAGGTTCATAAGGACCTCGCAAACCCTCCAGGCAGACCTATCGTTTCGGGCATTGAGTCAATTACATCGAACCTGTCTCGATACATTGACACACAGCTGCAACCCATAGTAAAAAGAACTAGGTCTTATATAAGAGACACCACTCATATTATTCAAACCCTAGAATCTTTAGATGCCCAACCAGAGTGGATCATGGGGACCCTGGATATACAATCCCTCTATACATCTATCGATCATCAACAGGGATTGATCGCAGTGCAACGACAGATGGAAAGAGAGGGAGAGTTGGAAGAGACCTACATTCAGTTTATCATCGATGGTATAAGATACATCCTCAACCACAATTACTTTTGTTTTGGGGGTGTATATTACCTGCAGAAGTGTGGGACTGCCATGGGGACCAGGTTTGCCCCCAGCTATGCCAACCTATTTTGGCAGAATGGGAACATGAAGTCATCAGACCCAGGCTGGGGGCAAACCTGGCCCTATGGCGTCGCTACATCGATGATGTGGTGTTCATTTGGAAGGGAGGCAAAGAGGCCCTTGATCTCTTTTTGAAGGAAATTAATGAGAATCAATTAAATTTGGTCTTCAATGCCATGGTCAAGGAGGAGACCGAATTCCTTGACCTGGTGATTAGAAGACAAAACAACCGATTTGTCTGCCATACCTTTTTCAAGCCAACGAATAGAAATAGCTTTATTCAATATTCCAGCTGCCACCTCCCAAGATGGCTTGACAATATCCCGACTGGCCAACTGCGGAGGGTCAGGAGGAATTGCACGGAAGATCTACGTTTTGAGGAGGAGGCAGCTGGAATGTGTCAGCTATTCCGAGATAAAAATTATCCGGATGAAGTAGTTAATAAAGCATTGGAAAAGGTTAGGAAATTGGACAGACAAACCTTTTTTGTCGATCAAATGGATACTAAGAGCAAAATATCCCAAACATCTCAAACATCCCAGATAGGTGATGAGATCAACAATAGAATTATCCTCCCTTTCAACGATGACCACAAGAAAATACAACAAGTGGTAAAGAAACATTGGCACCACATACTGAATGACAGGGTGATAGGCCATCTTTTACCCACACTTCCAAAGGTTATATTCACCAGGGCACCCAATTTGGGCATCACAATAGCCCCCTCTGTGAAATCAATAGATAAAAAAAGATCATTGATGGGAAACTGGATGGATCTAAAAGGCTTCTTTAAATGCGGAAAGTGTATCGCCTGTAAAATTAATAATAAACCCCGTAAGACCATCTCAGTCCCCTCTACACAGAATACATTTATTTGGGACATTAAAGATTGCCTCACATGCAACTCTACCGGTGTGGTCTACCTGATTCAGTGCCCGTGTAACAGACAATATATAGGTAGAACAAAACGGTTATTAAAGACGAGACTGGCCGAACATGTATCTAACATCAAGAAGGGCTACGACAAACACTCTTTGTCTAAACATTACAAGGAGGCCCATAACAGCGATCCGGCCAGTCTCGTCTTCACGGCACTGGAAAAGGTGGACCCGCACTGGAGAGGAGGCAATTTATTAAACAAATGTCTAGGAGGGAGTCTCGTAAAATATATGAATTTGGCAGTCTGTTACCATCAGGCCTAAACTCAGAGTTGGAACTTTTTGGTTTCTTGTAAAGATATCCTTCTTTATAAAGGTATCCTCATCTATTGGGTGTTAATGGGTTAAACCATCCTGTGACTAATGGCCTCACTAGAACTGGAGATGCTTTATAAGTGTTGCCAATATCGGTGAAATTGTGGCGAACATGTGCATGACATTGTTATATAAAATTATAATATACTAAACATCCGTCATCTATATATATATTATTATTATATGTACATTATTGATATACTTTATGGCTATATTTCATAGATATCATCTATTTTTATATATTTTATACATTATAAAATGTTGTGAATGTAGGAAACGAAGTGGGCAGCACAAGTTTCTATTATAACTTATGGCCTCTAATGGGATGTTTGCAGTGATGGGACATTAGTCTCATATGTATTACAACTAGTGTATATTATACCTAAAGAATTGAAATGACAATATACCCTCATCGACATGAAAATCTGAGGTTGTTAGCGAAAAGTTCAGCGAAAGACTTTATGAAAATCAGAAGTCCCAATATTAAAATATACAGGAATACAACAGTGCTATCCAAAACTCCGGTCCAGATTTTGAAGGTGACCTGGGGAGGTATAAAAGTGGGCTGGAGACAGGTATGGCGCAACCACTGAGGAAGGGAGTGTGAGAACTCCCGAAACGCGTCTGGGATTGCGCTGTATACCTGTCGGCATTTCTTCTATTGCATGGCCATGCAAATTGAACTTTGGTAGTATACCTTCTGAAATCGGAAAAATTCATTTCGGATACATCGGATGCACTAAAGAGAACACGTCACAGGAAGTGACGTAATTTGTACTCCGCTAGTATCAAACCCGGATACCAACAGCACCACGTGAGACGCTAGCCTCTTACCAGCCGGAGGCCTCTCACGCTTGCTGCATACTACAGATCTTGGAGGTAAGCGATCGGCAGCCGGTAAATCCGGCTATCAAATATACCAACAGAACAAGCCGCAACCGACGAGCCCTGTTTCACTCAGTCTGAAGCGAACCGCAGGACTGAAGGGACATACGAAGGGGAGGTAAGCGGATGTAAAGCCGACAATTATAAAGCGAATAAGCTCTCTGTCAATAATAACATCACATGTGACGGGACTATCATCTGCCATTACCTACCATATTGGTACAACAGCAAAACTTGAGGAGCTACACCTCTAAAAGTATTATCTTTTGCTTGAATTTTGTGGACATTAGGCCAATTAGGTCTTCTATCATCATATTTTTCCACAGGACGGACAGAGACTGTCAAATCACTTGACATCAGTGAGCATCCCATTGTGGCTAACTGAATAGATGTACATTATTTTATTGTATTATTGTTTTATGCATTTTAGCTGATTAATTATATCAGGTCTTTAATAAATGTATGCCAACTGTGAGAGTGCTCGTCCTCACCTTCTTTTTTGAAAATATTATCCACATCCGAGAGGTAGGGTGTCCTCTCTTTGGATTTGCAGCACCACATCATATAGCTACATAGAGAGCAGCCACCACCAATTTGATTCTCTCAACTAGTTTTTTCACCCTAGTGAGTGAGCTCCTCCTTGTAGCAATATGGACATTTGGCATCACATTCAAAATAAAAAAACTAAAGCGGATACATTTAAATTTAATGATGTAGATTATGGAACAACAACGAATGATAAGAATATGGCGGATTTATTTAGAGACCTTGAAGGTGTGCTGCAGAAGCAGCTTAGACAACATTGGGAAATAAGATCACTTCAATTTTATATAGAACATCAAAAAGTTCCCAAAGGACTTATGTTATATAAAACTCCAGCCCAAGATTTGGTGAGTGAGATATTTGAGGACGAGTGGAACACACTCCTCCATAATCATTCTATCTCGCTCGTCAAACTAATTATTAAAAGGAGAACAGAGATATTAGGAGATTTGAATAAAAAAATTGAAGGACTAAAAGAACAGATAGACAAACTACCTAGAAATGAGGATTTTGATACCTGGCAGGAAAGAATATGTAGAGGATTAGACAAAATAGAAAATGAGATCATAAATAAAAAGACCAAGAAACATCTGAATACGTATAAGAACCCACAAACAGAAGAGTTTGGGGATCAATTAGATTCACCACAAAATATAATATCACATAGACAAATAGACACATCAGATAAGACACACAATAACCATGTAGGGTTAGTCAATAATAGATATGAACAACTTTCAGATCAGCCTTTTTTAGATCACACTCCTGCTCACCACAGGACAAGAACAAGACACAGAGAACGAACATCTCCCCACAATCAGGAGTTACACAAACACCAATACAATTTGAGACAGAGATACCATTACACACAACAGAACACCAATCAGTATCACAATGGACAAAGAAAGAAATATCAATCACAACCCACAACAAATCACGGGGAAAATCTAAGATACAATTATCACAGACACGTAGACGAATCCGAAAGACGAGAAGGAGCAAGAGGAAAAGAGCCATCACACACGAGACACAGATAGAGAACGTAACATCAGTCATCAACTTAAGTTCTATTACACTCACTACAGCACAAGCAAAACTACTAGAAAAGGGTTTAAAATTTGCTCCTACTAAAAAGATTGATAAATTTGCAACATATATAGGTATACAAAAATATATTAGAAATATCTGTCTTAAAAAACATTTCATAAGGAACCCAATAGTAAGAAGTAAAGTCCAAACAATAGGTGGAACAAATCTCACACAAAGAGATCCTGTAAAGACTGGTTCGGGCCTTAAAAAGAAATCTACCATGTTCCCAAGGAACGAAATAAGCCGAGAAATGGCAGTATTTCAAAAGAATGTGGAGGAAGACATAAGAAAACTCAAAACTAAACCCACTTATCGAGATAATCTAACAAAGCAAGAAGTGTCAGCGTTAAAATCTCTCCAGAGGAAAGAATCAATTACCATACGCCCAGCTGACAAGGGGGGAGCTGTGGTCATATTGGACACCCCAAAATATAACAATGAGTGTCTCAGGCAACTTGGAGATGAGAAAACTTATAAGAAACTGAAAAGTGACCCTCTGAGGGAATTTGATAGAGAGTTGAAAGACTATTGTATACAGGGCCTGGAGCAGAGGTTGATATCCCAACAGGAATTCGAATTCATCTTGGGCACACAGGGAAGACTTCCGGTCTTCTACTGTCTGCCCAAGGTTCATAAGGACCTCGCAAACCCTCCAGGCAGACCTATCGTTTCGGGCATTGAGTCAATTACATCGAACCTGTCTCGATACATTGACACACAGCTGCAACCCATAGTAAAAAGAACTAGGTCTTATATAAGAGACACCACTCATATTATTCAAACCCTAGAATCTTTAGATGCCCAACCAGAGTGGATCATGGGGACCCTGGATATACAATCCCTCTATACATCTATCGATCATCAACAGGGATTGATCGCAGTGCAACGACAGATGGAAAGAGAGGGAGAGTTGGAAGAGACCTACATTCAGTTTATCATCGATGGTATAAGATACATCCTCAACCACAATTACTTTTGTTTTGGGGGTGTATATTACCTGCAGAAGTGTGGGACTGCCATGGGGACCAGGTTTGCCCCCAGCTATGCCAACCTATTTTTGGCAGAATGGGAACATGAAGTCATCAGACCCAGGCTGGGGGCAAACCTGGCCCTATGGCGTCGCTACATCGATGATGTGGTGTTCATTTGGAAGGGAGGCAAAGAGGCCCTTGATCTCTTTTTGAAGGAAATTAATGAGAATCAATTAAATTTGGTCTTCAATGCCATGGTCAAGGAGGAGACCGAATTCCTTGACCTGGTGATTAGAAGACAAAACAACCGATTTGTCTGCCATACCTTTTTCAAGCCAACGAATAGAAATAGCTTTATTCAATATTCCAGCTGCCACCTCCCAAGATGGCTTGACAATATCCCGACTGGCCAACTGCGGAGGGTCAGGAGGAATTGCACGGAAGATCTACGTTTTGAGGAGGAGGCAGCTGGAATGTGTCAGCTATTCCGAGATAAAAATTATCCGGATGAAGTAGTTAATAAAGCATTGGAAAAGGTTAGGAAATTGGACAGACAAACCTTTTTTGTCGATCAAATGGATACTAAGAGCAAAATATCCCAAACATCTCAAACATCCCAGATAGGTGATGAGATCAACAATAGAATTATCCTCCCTTTCAACGATGACCACAAGAAAATACAACAAGTGGTAAAGAAACATTGGCACCACATACTGAATGACAGGGTGATAGGCCATCTTTTACCCACACTTCCAAAGGTTATATTCACCAGGGCACCCAATTTGGGCATCACAATAGCCCCCTCTGTGAAATCAATAGATAAAAAAAGATCATTGATGGGAAACTGGATGGATCTAAAAGGCTTCTTTAAATGCGGAAAGTGTATCGCCTGTAAAATTAATAATAAACCCCGTAAGACCATCTCAGTCCCCTCTACACAGAATACATTTATTTGGGACATTAAAGATTGCCTCACATGCAACTCTACCGGTGTGGTCTACCTGATTCAGTGCCCGTGTAACAGACAATATATAGGTAGAACAAAACGGTTATTAAAGACGAGACTGGCCGAACATGTATCTAACATCAAGAAGGGCTACGACAAACATTCTTTGTCTAAACATTACAAGGAGGCCCATAACAGCGATCCGGCCAGTCTCGTCTTCACGGCACTGGAAAAGGTGGACCCGCACTGGAGAGGAGGCAATTTTATTAAACAAATGTCTAGGAGGGAGTCTCGTAAAATATATGAATTTGGCAGTCTGTTACCATCAGGCCTAAACTCAGAGTTGGAACTTTTTGGTTTCTTGTAAAGATATCCTTCTTTATAAAGGTATCCTCATCTATTGGGTGTTAATGGGTTAAACCATCCTGTGACTAATGGCCTCACTAGAACTGGAGATGCTTTATAAGTGTTGCCAATATCGGTGAAATTGTGGCGAACATGTGCATGACATTGTTATATAAAATTATAATATACTAAACATCCGTCATCTATATATATATTATTATTATATGTACATTATTGATATACTTTATGGCTATATTTCATAGATATCATCTATTTTTATATATTTTATACATTATAAAATGTTGTGAATGTAGGAAACGAAGTGGGCAGCACAAGTTTCTATTATAACTTATGGCCTCTAATGGGATGTTTGCAGTGATGGGACATTAGTCTCATATGTATTACAACTAGTGTATATTATACCTAAAGAATTGAAATGACAATATACCCTCATCGACATGAAAATCTGAGGTTGTTAGCGAAAAGTTCAGCGAAAGACTTTATGAAAATCAGAAGTCCCAATATTAAAATATACAGGAATACAACAGTGCTATCCAAAACTCCGGTCCAGATTTTGAAGGTGACCTGGGGAGGTATAAAAGTGGGCTGGAGACAGGTATGGCGCAACCACTGAGGAAGGGAGTGTGAGAACTCCCGAAACGCGTCTGGGATTGCGCTGTATACCTGTCGGCATTTCTTCTATTGCATGGCCATGCAAATTGAACTTTGGTAGTATACCTTCTGAAATCGGAAAAATTCATTTCGGATACATCGGATGCACTAAAGAGAACACGTCACAGGAAGTGACGTAATTTGTACTCCGCTAGTATCAAACCCGGATACCAACAGCACCACGTGAGACGCTAGCCTCTTACCAGCCGGAGGCCTCTCACGCTTGCTGCATACTACAGATCTTGGAGGTAAGCGATCGGCAGCCGGTAAATCCGGCTATCAAATATACCAACAGAACAAGCCGCAACCGACGAGCCCTGTTTCACTCAGTCTGAAGCGAACCGCAGGACTGAAGGGACATACGAAGGGGAGGTAAGCGGATGTAAAGCCGACAATTATAAAGCGAATAAGCTCTCTGTCAATAATAACATCACATGTGACGGGACTATCATCTGCCATTACCTACCATATTGGTACAACAGCAAAACTTGAGGAGCTACACCTCTAAAAGTATTATCTTTTGCTTGAATTTTGTGGACATTAGGCCAATTAGGTCTTCTATCATCATATTTTTCCACAGGACGGACAGAGACTGTCAAATCACTTGACATCAGTGAGCATCCCATTGTGGCTAACTGAATAGATGTACATTATTTTATTGTATTATTGTTTTATGCATTTTAGCTGATTAATTATATCAGGTCTTTAATAAATGTATGCCAACTGTGAGAGTGCTCGTCCTCACCTTCTTTTTTGAAAATACTATAATACTGCACCTATGTACAAGAATATAACTACTATAATACAGCTCCTATGTACAAGAATATAACTACTATAATACTGCACCTTGTACAAGAATATAACTACTATAATACTGCTCCTGTGTACAAGAATATAACCACTATAATACTGCTCCTATGTACAAGAATATAACTACTATAATACTGCCTCCTATGTACAAGAATATAACTACTATAATACTGCACCTATGTACAAGAATATAACTACTATAATACAGCTCCTATGTACAAGAATATAACTACTATAATACTGCACCTTGTACAAGAATATAACTACTATAATACTGCTATGTACAAGAATATAACTACTATAATACTGCACCTATGTACAAGAATATAACTACTATAATACTGCTCCTATGTACAAGAATATAACTACTATAATACTGCTCCTATGTACAAGAATATAACTACTATAATACTGCCTCCTATGTACAAGAATATAACTACTATAATACTGCTCCTATGTACAGGAATATAACTACTATAATACTGCTCCTATGTACAAGAATATAACTACTATAATACTGCCTCCTATGTACAAGAATATAACTACTATAATACTGCTCCATTGTACAAGAATATAACTACTATAATACTGCTTCTATGTACAATATAACTTCTATAATACTGCCTCCTATGTACAAGAATATAACTACTATAATACTGCCTCCTATGTACAAGAATATAACTACTATAATACCGCTCCTATGTACAAGAATATAACTACTATAATACTGCCTCCTATGTACAAGAATATAACTACTATAATACTGCCTCCTATGTACAAGAATATAACTACTATAATACTGCCTCCTATGTACAAGAATATAACTACTATAATACTGCTCCTATGTACTAGAATATAACTACTATAATACTGCTCCTATGTACTAGAATATAACTACTATAATACTGCTCCTCTGTACAAGAATATAACTACTATAATACTGCTCCTATGTACAAGAATATAACTACTATAATACTGCTCCTATGTACAAGAATATAACTACTATAATACTGCCTCCTATGTACAAGAATATAACTACTATAATACTGCCTCCTATGTACAAGAATATAACTACTATAATACTGCTTCTATGTACAAGAATATAACTACTATAATACTGCCTCCTATGTACAAGAATATAACTACTATAATACTGCCTCCTATGTACAAGAATATAACTACTATAATACTGCCTCCTATGTACAAGAATATAACTACTATAATACTGCTCCTATGTACTAGAATATAACTACTATAATACTGCTCCTATGTACTAGAATATAACTACTATAATACTGCTCCTCTGTACAAGAATATAACTACTATAATACTGCTCCATTGTACAAGAATATAACTACTATAATACTGCTTCTATGTACAATATAACTACTATAATACTGCCTCCTATGTACAAGAATATAACTACTATAATACTGCCTCCTATGTACAAGAATATAACTACTATAATACCGCTCCTATGTACAAGAATATAACTACTATAATACTGCCTCCTATGTACAAGAATATAACTACTATAATACTGCCTCCTATGTACAAGAATATAACTACTATAATACTGCCTCCTATGTACAAGAATATAACTACTATAATACTGCTCCTATGTACTAGAATATAACTACTATAATACTGCTCCTATGTACTAGAATATAACTACTATAATACTGCTCCTCTGTACAAGAATATAACTACTATAATACTGCTCCTATGTACAAGAATATAACTACTATAATACTGCTCCTATGTACAAGAATATAACTACTATAATACTGCCTCCTATGTACAGGAATATAACTACTATAATACTGCTTCTATGTACAAGAATATAACTACTATAATACTGCTCCTATGTACAAGAATATAACTACTATAATACTGCTCCTATGTACTAGAATATAACTACTATAATACTGCTCCTATGTACAAGAATATAACTACTATAATACTGCTCCTATGTACAAGAATATAACTACTATAATACTGCTCCTATGTACAAGAATATAACTACTATAATACTGCTCCTATGTACAAGAATATAACTACTATAATACTGCTCCTATGTACTAGAATATAACTACTATAATACTGCTCCTATGTACAAGAATATAACTACTATAATACTGCTCCTATGTACAAGAATATAACTACTATAATACTGCTCCTATGTACAAGAATATAACTACTATAATACTGCCTCCTATGTACAAGGATATAACTGCTATAATACTGCTCCTATGTACAAGAATATAACTACTATAATACTGCTCCTATGTACAAGAATATAACTACTATAATACTGCCTCCTATGTACAAGAATATGACTACTATAATACTGCTCCTATGTACAAGAATATAACTACTATAATACTGCTCCTATGTACAAGAATATAACTACTATAATACTGCTCCTATGTACTAGAATATAACTATTTTAATACTGCCTCATATGTACAAGAATTTAAAGGAGTATTCCGGGTGTTTGGTGGGGGTCCCACTGATCACTAGAGCAGGGGTCCTGTATCCCCCCTGAAATGTACAGGGCGTCTGGTCGGTCATGCGTGTGGCCGCTCCATTCATTTCCATGGAGGTTCCAGAGATAGGTGAGTACAGCGCTCGGCTATCCCACAGAGATGAATGGAGTGGTAGCACGCATGACCGACCGGACGCTCTGTGCATTTCAGGGGGGCTGGAGGGTTGTTTGAAGTTATTCCCTATCCACAGGATTGGTGATAACTATTAGATCGGTGGGAGTCCTACCGCTGGGAGTCCCACCAATCATGAGAACAGGAGAACCCTTTGGACTCTACCGCTATATACAAGGTTACAAATACCGCTCACAAGTTTTGACTCAGGAGTTTTAATTGTAGCATAATGACACTCACACACATAAAAGATTTAAAAATCTTAAGAACCAATCACAGTGGGTTTGAATCATGTGCCTTTTTTCTCTGATCTGTGATTGGTTCTGCCGGTGTTCAATGTTTTGGGTGTATGAGCACTGATATGCTATCATTAGGTGTAACACCTTCACTTTCTGAGACCACCATGGATACACTGCCCTAGACCACCGGGTATACTGACATTAACCCATTGACTGCCCTAGACCACCAGGTATACTGACATTAACCCATTTACTGCCCTAGACCACCAGGTATACTGACATTAACCCATTTACTGCCCTAGACCACCAGGTATACTGACATTAACCCATTTACTGCCCTAGACCACCAGGTATACTGACATTAACCCATTGACTGCCCTAGACCACCAGGTATACTGACATTAACCCATTGACTGCACTAGACCACCAGGTATACTGACATTAACCCATTTATTACCCTAGACCACCAGGTATACTGACATTAACCCATTTACTGCCCTAGACCACCAGGTATACTGACATTGACCCATTTACTGCCCTAGACCACTAGGTATACTGACATTAACCCATTTACTACCCTAGACCACCAGGTATACTGACATTAACCCATTTACTGCCCTAGACCACCAGGTATACTGACATTAACCCATTTACTGCCCTAGACCACTAGGTATACTGACTTTAACCCATTTACTACCCTAGACCACCAGGTATACTGACATTAACCCATTTACTGCCCTACACCACTAGGTATACTGACATTAACCCATTGACTGCCCTAGACCACCAGGTATACTGACATTAACCCATTGACTGCCCTAGACCACTAGGTATGCTGACATTAACCCATTGACTGCCCTAAACCACCAGGTATACTGACATTAACCCATTTACTGCCCTAGACCACCAGGTATACTGACATTAACCCATTTACTGCCCTAAACCATTAGGTATACTGACATTAACCCATTTACTGCCCTAGACCACCAGGTATACTGACATTAACCCATTTACTGCCCTAGACCACCAGGTATACTGACATTAACCCATTTACTACCCTAGACCACCAGGTATACTGACATTAACCCATTTACTGCCCTAGACCACCAGGTATACTGACATTAACCCATTTACTGCCCTAGACCACCAGGTATACTGACATTAACCCATTTACTGCCCTAAACCACTAGGTATACTGACATTAACCCATTTACTACCCTAGACCACCAGGTATACTGACATTAACCCACTTACTGCCCTAGACCACCAGGTATGCTGACATTAACCCATTTACTGCCCTAGACCACCAGGTATGCTGACATTAACCCATTTACTGCCCTAGACCACCAGGTATGCTGACATTAGCCCATTTACTGCCCTAGACCACCGGGATTATAGACAAAGGGAATATTGCAGCTGATATCAAAAGGTGGGCTGCAGCCAGTGAAGAGACGTTGCATAGATCCAAGCTGTACTTTTGCACCAGGGCCGATGAGTTCTTGTTACGCCCCTATCCTTATGCCTACTTTCATAGTAGGCACAAGGATGGAGATCTTCTCAACAGAAGCATTGACAATATTAAGTTTTATTCTGCCAGGTTCTGCTCCTGCAAGTGTCCTGGAGGCTGAGCTCCACTGTGACGTGCCCTTTGCATTGAGCTGCTTCACAACCCCTTTCCCTCTGTGCTGAGTGACAGGTGTAGCATCCAACCAGGAGAGCACTACAGCTGTCACTCATATCAGAGGGGAGGGGCTGTGAAGCAGCTCAATACAAAGGGCACTTCACAGTAAAGCTCCGCCTCCTGGGCACTTGCAGGAACAGAACCTGGCGGCAGACTAAAACTTCATATTCTCAGTACTCCTGATGAGGAAATATCCACAAAAGCTATGTTTGCGCTGCTTTTCCCAGCCCCTGCTTTGTGCTCTCAGCAGTTCTGCATGGTAAAAGCTGCTGATAGATTCCCTTTTAGAACTGCCTGTACAGTGCGGGCAGCAGCGGTGGGTCTGCCCGCATGTCAGGTGTACACCACCATGTGCATGATGAGCTTAGATACATCAGCAGCAAGCGCTCTACAGTAATACTACATGGTCTGTTGAGCTTTATTCTCTGGAATAACTTAGATACACTGCGCACAAGAGAGTATCACACATGGGAGGCTTAGATACACGGCTCAGGAGAGAGTATGACAACCTAAGCTTAGATACACAGCTCACCAGCCATTATCACACATAATGGGCTTAAATACACAGCTTAGAAGACAGTATCGCACGTGGTAGGTTTAGATACGCAGATCAGCAAACATCACATATTATAGGCTTAGATACATGGCCCAATAGATAGTATCATGCATGGCAGGCTTAGATACACCGTTCAGCAGTGTCACACACAATACGCTTAGATACAGTGACCCAGCAGATAAAACCACATAGGCGTACACATACATAACCTCAGCAGGCTTAGATACGTAAACGCAGAAAACGGCATCACTCATTCTAGGTTTAGATACACCAGCTCATCAGGCAGTATCACACCCGATCGGCTTAGATACATGGCTAAGCAGAAGGTATTGCACACGAGAGGCTTAGAAACACCAGCTAAGGAGACAGTATCTCACATGATAGGCTTAGATACACAGCTCAGCAGACAGTATCACATGATAGGCTTAGATACACAGCTCAGAAGACAGTATCACATGATAGGCTTAGATACACGGCTTAGAAGACAGCGTCACACATGGTAGGGTTAGATACACAGCTCAACAGACAGTATCACAAACAACAGGCTTAGATACATACAGTAGCTTAGAAGACAGCGTCACACATTACAGGCTTAGATACATGACCGTATCCCATATGATAAACTTATTTACACTGGCTCAGCAGATAGTATCGCATACAATAGGCTTAGACACAATGACCCAGCAGATAAAATCACATAGGCTTAGATACATAAGCTCAGCAGACGGCATCACACTATAGGCTTAGATACAACAGCACAATACACAAAATCACACATGATAGGCTTAGATACATGGCTCAGCAGAAGGTAGAACACATACATGATAGGCTTAGTTCAGCAAGCAGGGTCACACATGATCAGCTTAGATACAGCTGCTCATGACTGGCTTAGATACACCACCTGACAAGTCTAGTAATAATTTTTTTTTTATTATTTTTTTTTTATGGCATAATCCAAAATTTCCTAATTGACTGATATTCTAACGGTGACGTTTTTGCCGGATGGAGACGGGGACTGGCAAGCGATAAAAGGCACCAAACCCTGTTGTCCGCTAATAGAAAACCCGCTGGAACCTTCCAGAAGCGGAGTGTGACGGCTCCGGGGGAGAACACAGAAATCTGCTTTAAGAAAGTGAAAAAGCGACAGGAAAGTTGTGAGTGAAGAACAAGGGGAGAAAAGTTCCCTCCTCTCACACATGACCCTGATCCCGACATAATCCGGCTGCATTTTAGAAGATAAGCGCGGACTCTGGGGCGGATTTATTTTTTAATTTACAGGTGTGCGTCTGCGGCGAGGTTTCCAGCCGGCGGTGGGCTCTCCGAGTGGGATTCATTGCAGACGTCTTTTCGGCTTATTGTGTTGGAAGATTTGAAAATGTGCCAAATACATCTGACAGTCCTGCTGTCTAATCATAAGGCAGGACACCGCACAGGCCGCACTCGCCACGGATTTTCCTTTTTCTGCTATTAGTTCAAGCAAAGCTCAGCATCTTCACATTATCGACCGCGCTCCTCTCTAATAGAAAAAAAAACGGGAGAAAATGTAATAAAAAAATATGACGTGTGGACAACAGAGCTGTAAAGATACAATGTGTCGAGCGTGGTTACAATGTATCATGTGAAGAGGTGAAAGGGCATCACAGATCTCACACCTGGCAACCCTCCGGAAGGGGCAGGTACCCCCCATACTCACCTCTCCCCATTCCTGGACTTCCCAACGCTCCTGGGGGCCATCACAGCAATGCCAAGATGTCAGGAACGAGAAGATGTATCTGAATGTCAGATCTGCTGGGGGCTGTAAACTGGGGGGGGGGTGCTTTGGGTTCTGGAAACTGGGAATTCCGGTCGCAGAGCGGGTAATGAATGAGGCGACACGTCTGTGTATTCGTCAGGGCGCAGGTGGATTGTGTGCAATTAGATTAATGGTTGGTCGGCTCACGAATTAGGTGCCTAAGTGAAGCAAAAGAGTTGCATATTAGATATAAAAAGTCGCAGCCATATAAGCATTTGTCAAAAGGCGCATGTCTACCCGCCGATGAGACTATTTGAACTAAATTGTCGCACAGCCCAATAGAAGACAAACAGAACTCCGCCACCCCTGGACTGGAGTAAAAATTTGAATGTTTTTGTGCCAAATTCAAGCGTAAAAAAAAGGCGCCTACTTAAATTGGCCGAAAAAAATGTGCCCCAAAAAAAAAAAAAAAAAGCATCATCATGTCCGCTAAATATGGGCAGCAATCTGGAAGACATGGTGCGGAGGTACGGTGTGCAGAAATCCACGGAAGCACTACGGGGTGTTCTATTTTTTTTGCGGTGCAGATGGATCACGGATCGATTCAATTTCAATGGGTCTGCATCCATCTGCGCCAGCCACACGGACAGCGCCCAGGCATTGTGAACCGCAATTTGTGGTCCACAATGCATGGAACCAGCGGCACATGTTCTAAAACTGAAAATGGGGGCGAACAAGGCGCAAATACCTAAAAAACAGACGCAGTTTTTATTATTAAATGCGCCTAAAATAGTCTAAAATTGGAAAATTAGATTAAAACAGGCGCAAAACACTCTAATAAATGACCCCTATATCTCTCTATATGGTGTATGGTCTCTATGGCTGTGGTCTGTAGAAAGGGTTGGTATGGGGGGGTCTATAGAAAGGGGTCTGTGATTTATTTATTTAGGAAGTCTAGTGTGTGGTCCGGGGTTTGTTTAGGGGCTCTGGTGTGTGGATCAATCGGGTGCTCAGTCCCTGATTTGGAGGTGACTACCACTTCTGGAGAACAGTACTGTAAAGTATAAATCAGGAGGAGGGGGATATGGCTGATCTCGCCGATATTTTCTGCTGCAGAAATCGTGAATTTTGCACGAGATTTTATTGCACTCTATAAAATGGGTAAAATCCACAGCAAATCTACAGTCGTGGCCAAAAGTTTTGAGAATGACACAAATATTAGTTTTCACAAAGTTTGCTGCTAAACTGCTTTTAGATCTTTGTTTCAGTTGTTTCTGTGATGTAGTGAGATATAATTACACGCACTTCATACGTTTCAAAGGCTTTTATCGACAATTACATGACATTTATGCAAAGAGTCAGTATTTGCAGTGTTGGCCCTTCTTTTTCAGGACCTCTGCAATTCGACTGCGCATGCTCTCAATCAACTTCTGGCCCAATTCCTGACTGATAACAACCCATTCTTTCATAATCACTTCTTGGAGTTTGTCAGAATTAGTGGGTTTTTGTTTGTCCACCCGCCTCTTGAGGATTGACCACAAGTTCTCAATGGGATTAAGATCTGGGGAGTTTCCAGGCCATGGACCCAAAATGGCAACGTTGTGGTCCCCGAGCCACTTAGTTATCACTTTTGCCTTATGGCACGGTGCTCCATCGTGCTGGAAAATGCATTGTTCTTCACCAAACTGTTGTTGGATTGTTGGAAGAAGTTGCTGTTGGAGGGTGTTTTGGTGCCATTCTTTATTCATGGCTGTGTTTTTGGGCAAAATTGTGAGTGAGCCCACTCCCCTGGATGAGAAGCAACCCCACACATGAATGGTCTCAGGATGCTTTACTGTTGGCATGACACAGGACTGATGGTAGCGCTCACCTTTTCTTCTCCGGACAAGCCTTTTTCCTGATGCCCCAAACAATCGGAAAGAGGCTTCATCGGAGAATATGACTTTGCCCCAGTCCTCAGCAGTCCATTCACCATATTTTCTGCAGAAGATCAATCTGTCCCTGATGTTTTTTTGGAGAGAAGTGGCTTCTTTGCTGCCCTTCTTGACACCAGGCCATCTTCCAAAAGTCTTTGCCTCACTGTGCGTGCAGATGCGCTCACACCTGCCTGCTGCCATTCCTGAGCAAGCTCTGCACTGGTGGCACTCCGATCCCGCAGCTGAATCCTCTTTAGGAGACGATCCTGGCGCTTGCTGGACTTTCTTGGACGCCCTGAAGCCTTCTTAACAAGAATTGAACCTCTTTCCTTGAAGTTCTTGATGATCCTATAAATTGTTGATTGAGGTGCAATCTTAGTAGCCACAATATCCTTGCCTGTGAAGCCATTTTTATGCAACGCAATGATGGCTGCACGCGTTTCTTTGCAGGTCACCATGGTTAACAATGGAAGAACAATGATTTCAAGCATCACCCTCCTTTTCACAGGTCAAGTCTGCCATTTTAACCCAATCAGCCTGACATAATGATCTCCAGCCTTGTGCTCGTCAACATTCTCACCTGAGTTAACAAGACGATTACTGAAATGATCTCAGCAGGTCCTTTAATGACAGCAATGAAATGCAGTGGAAAGTTTTTTTGGGGATTAAGTTAATTTTCATGGCAAAGAAGGACTATGTAATTCATCTGATCACTCTTCATAACATTCTGGAGTATATGCAAATTGCTATTATAAAAACTTAAGCAGCAACTTTTCCAATTTCCAATATTTATGTAATTCTCAAAACTTTTGGCCACGACTGTAGAAGAAATCCATTCCCTAATTTTCTGTGGTTTTGACCCAACACAGATACAAGGCTGAGTTCACATTTTGGCCTCCGTTTAGAAGATAACGCAGGTGTTAAACGGAGGCTGCGGCCTCTGTCAGACAGACTATCATGTATACCTTTTCTTCTACTGGACTCCATGGGATGGACTAACAGTCTACTATGCTCTTCTATATCTATTTTTGTGGTGTAATGATGAATACCAGCCCGACGAAGCCCCAAAAAACTTACTATTTTGACCCTCCACCTAGCAGTACCCTATGGACATGTTTAGCATCCAATGACTCACAGGCGACATCTTCTATGAGTGAAGAGGTTCACTCTCCCTTTTCTTCTCCATCTGATCCAGACCACCATGAAGATGTCTTCCAGCCACAGACTTTGCCAACCAGACATCTTCTCGCTTTCCCCCAGTATTCCAAAAGCTACCCTTTAATGGTGTCCCAGATGGTAATAGCGCCCGCCGCGGTGACTGTGACAGTGGTTATGCCGCTATAGTGTGACGCACAGTCACAGTTATCCCTTTGGGCTCCACACATGTGGTTCCACAACATGATGCCCCGTTTTGGATTTTGTGCTCTCACTGTAGCAATGTTCCTCTTTGTGCCGCAACATTGTGGTAATGTGCCATTTTGTGCCCCATTCCAGTACGTTCCGGTAAATGCTGGGAATGCCAGGATATACCATCAATGGAAGACCCCCGACAACAGTGTCAGGAGGGCATGTTCAGCACCATATCACCGGATATGCCATCTCCAGGAAAATCCAGACTGAGCCGACAGCAAACAACGTGGCTCGAAGTTTTACCCTTTAAAGGGGCTTTCCCGTTTTACGTCACATTTCTGCCACCTTCTAATAAAGTTAATAGGATTTATGAAACGCTGTACGACATGGCGTAGAGAAGTCGCGAATACGAAACCCGTCATGTTTTATATGGGAAGGGCTTCCGCAGACCGACAGCTTCGCGATTCCTTACGCCAGCACAAATATGCTCATAGCGGCTGTCGGTCAATTTCTTAAGAAGCCCTGCCGCCAATGAAGTGGGGAATTAAGACTGGTCCATCAAACCGAACAAACACCCCCCTTTGAGTTTCAGATCTCTGCTGGCTGTCAGTGAATGAGAAGGCTCTTGCTTACATGCGGAGGCTGAAACCCATACAAACCGAAACCTTCTCACAGCAGAGGGTTTGCTACCAATGAGTCAACCCTCTGTGGGCAACACATATCTGCAGCACAAATCTCTCTCCTGATACTTCGTTACAGTGTATCAGCGCAGGCTGTTTAGCTCACAGATTGTCTAGATTAAAGAGAGCGATTAAATGAATTAAAGGGGCATTCCGGTTGTTACAGGATATCCACTATGCATAGGATAGGGGCTAACTATTCGATCAGTGGGGGTCCTACCGCTGGGATTCCCACCGATCATGAAAACAGGGGCCCGTACCCCTCGAAAGGAACGGATCGGGAGGTCGGGCGTGCCAACTGCCACTTTATTCGTGTCTATTGCAGCGAAGTAGTCGGCGGAAGTCCCCTAGAGATGAATGGACCGGGGGGGCTCCGAGGAATACAGGGACCCCGTTCTCGTGAGTGGTGGAGATCCCAGCAGTAGGACCCCCACCAATCTAATACTTATCCCCTCTCCTGTGTATAGGGGATACCTTGTAACAACCGGAATACCCCTTTAACTCATTTAAAACTTTTTTTATTGCAGCGCTGGGTCCTTCTTTAGAAAGAAATTAGGTGGTGTCCCCTTTAAAATCCACAGGGGGCAACGAGGTGATAACTTAAACTATAAATTAAAAGAAACGTGAAAAGCTTCACAAATGAAACATTTTTTTCAATTCCGGCGCCTTTGTGGCGAATGAATAAATGAATACAATGGGAGAAACCAGAGGGGAAAAAATGTCTCCTTCAGAGCGATAGTTTTACAATTGTCAGCACTCAAATGAAATTCTCTCGACATTGCAATTGTGGAAGAGCGGCGAGTGTGCGGCGTACGGGTAGCGGTGGGAGAAACCTGTAATGTGCTGTACCCAGAGCACGCCTCCGATTCTGTGCAGGATGAATGCATTCCACATAATGAGCCATCTCTAACCATCTGCCCATTTATATTGTAATGCGCAGGTAATGCCGCCGCATTATACGCGATCCTTGCTGCTGCCGCGGCTCTTCTCGCAGGATCAGTCGGGGAACAATGTGTTATTACAGGAACTATTTTATACAAATACACGGGAATAAAGCGGCGCTTGCGAAACGCCTCGCGGGAGGGTCGATGAACCGCTGTGCTGAAAGCTGCGTAATAGGCAAGAGCAGAGCTGTCATTTTCTAATGCTGCCAATAAAGTGTCAATGACAATGGACTTGAGTAGTCTGGAGGAGGCGCCATGTTCACCCGTATTATACCGCCAGATGTAGTGTCTGTGGCGCAGATAGGACGGGGTAATGGATAAGTGACTAAAACAGAATTACAGGACGACACAAAATGACATCTATTCACTGAATGAAGAGAAACTCTACATAATATACTTATCACGTACAGGGCCCTCACATCACAGGAAGAGACGTCCTTCTACCGTAAAACTGCCGATTATATCGCTTGTATCCTACTACATAGCAGGCAGTATTATAGCAGTTCTATTCCTGTACATAGGAGGCAGTATTATAGTAGTTATGTTCTTGTACATAGGAGCAGTATTATAGTAGTTAAAGTCTTGTACATAGGAGCAGTATTATAGTAGTTATATTCTTGTACATAGGAGCAGTATTATAGTAGTTATATACTTGTACATAGGAGCAGTATTATAGTAGTTATATTCTTGTACATAGGAGGCAGTATTATAGTAGTTATATTCTTGTACATAGGAGCAGTATTATAGTAGTTATATTCTTGTACATAGGAGCAGTATTATAGTAGTTATATTCTTGTACATAGGAGCAGTATTATAGTAGTTATATTCTAGTACATAGGAGCAGTATTATAGTAGTTATATCCTTGTACATAGGAGCAGTATTATAGTAGTTATATTCTTGTACATAGGAGCAGTATTATAGTAGTTATATTCTTGTACATAGGAGCAGTATTATAGTAGTTATATTCTTGTACATAGGAGCAGTATTATAGTAGTTATATTCTTGTACATAGGAGGCAGTATTATAGTAGTTATATTCTTGTACATAGGAGCAGTATTATAGTAGTTATATTCTTGTACATAGGGGGCAGTATTATAGTAGTTATATTCTTGTACATAGGACCAGTATTATAGTAGTTATATTCTTGTACATAGGAACAGTATTATAGTAGTTATATTCTTGTACATAGGAGGCAGTATTATAGTAGTTATATTCCTGTACATGGGAGCAGTATTATAGTAGTTATATTCTTGTACATAGGAGCAGTATTATAGTAGTTATGTTCTTGTACATAGGAGGCAGTATTATAGTAGTTATATTCTTGTACATAGGAGGCAGTATTATAGTAGTTATATTCTTGTACATAGGAGGCAGTATTATAGTAGTTATATTCTTGTACATAGAAGCAGTATTATAGTAGTTATATTCTTGTACATAGGACCAGTATTATAGTAGTTATATTCTTGTACATAGGATACAGTATTATAGTAGTTATATTCTTGTACATAGGAGCAGTATTATAGTAGTTATATTCTTGTACATAGGAGCAGTATTATAGTAGTTATATTCTTGTACATAGGAGCAGTATTATAGTAGTTATATTCTTGTACATAGGAGCAGTATTATAGTAGTTATATTCTTGTACATAGGAGGCAGTATTATAGTAGTTATATTCTTGTACATAGGAGCAGTATTATAGTAGTTATATTCTTGTACATAGGAGGCAGTATTATAGTAGTTATATTCTTGTACATAGGAGCAGTATTGTAATAGATCAGATTTTATACCTGGGGACAATTATATAGTTCCTATAATCATGCACACAGGGCACAGTACTATAATAATACCTGTGAGGTAAGTACAGCATAATCTGAATACCATAAGAATCAGCTTGCACATAGTGACAGACTCTGCTGCCATCAGTCTGTGCCGTTCATCTATTCACCAGTGCTGTTGATGTCTTCCTGGCATTTGTGCCAAAAGGTGTATAACCCGTCTTTGCCAAAACACAGCGAGTGACCTTTCAAACAAAGTAAATGTAAAAATGAACACTGTCTATAATGAAATTGACCCCATTCTGGTCTTACAGAAGAAGAGCTGTGCAAATGTGTATTCTGTATTTAAAGGGAACCTGTCACATTGAACCTGGCGCTTGATCAGCGGGTTATAGAGCAGGAGGAGCTGAGCAGATTTGTATATAATTTTGTGGGAAAAGATTCAGTATTAAAGGGGTTATCCAATACTATAGAAATGTCCACCATATGCCCAGGCCCCTCACAATGAATATACTTACCTTGCTCCCCGCACCGCCGCTTCTCCCCGTGCGCAGATGAAAGCAACAGCAGCCGATGGCAGGAAGGGACGAGCGTTCCTAGCATCACGGGTGACGCTATGGAGGCTCGTCCCAGTCGGGACCCACACATATATCGATAACGGAGGACCGAAAGTGGTGGAGGGCGCACTGTGCATTCATTTCTATGGGGCTACCAAAAATAGCCAAACGCTGGCTCTGCTATTTCCATCGGGCCCATAGTAGTGAATGGGAACGGTGGCCGGTCATGTGCGGTGCGTTCTCATTGACTTCTATGGGGAGAGCGTTTGGCGGTGGCCAGACCGGAGTTCTCCCGCCACCACGTTGGCCCGCTTGAATGGGTCCGCCATCTGGAAGGTCCGGTGCGTAACAGAGGCACGGATCCCCCCAGAGGCACCACGGAGTGGTTCCGTGGGGTTTCTCTCCGAGCCTCCACACGTTCTATTTTTTGCGGTGCGGACGGATCACTTAGCCATGTGCATGAGCCCTGAGGTTGGCGTCGCGCATGATTTATTTTTTTATTGCTGTTTTTGAGTTTTTTTGTGTTTTTTCTTAGTCAAAAAACACCATCTCTAGATGTTACCTGTAAGGGCTCATGCACACGAACGTTTTTTGCGTTCGGTATACGTTACTTATATTTTACCATTCATTTCAATGGTCAGCAAAAAAAACTGAAGCGTCTCCGCGTGTATTCCGTTTCCGTATTTCCGTTCAAAGATAGAAAATGTCTTATTATTGCCCGCAAACACTGTTCCGTGGCTACATTCAAGTCAATGGGTCCGCAAAAAAACCTGAACACATACGGAATGTACTCTGTATGTCTTCCGTATCTGTTCCGTTTTTGAGGAACCATCTATTGGAAATGGCATGCCCAGCCCAATTTTTTCTATGTAATTACTGTATAGGCCATACGGAAAAACGGAACGGAACCGGAAACACTACTGAAACGGCCCGCAAAACACTGAAAAAGCCATACGGTCGTGTGCATGAGGCCTAAGTCTATAGGAACAATTAGACTCGGCTCACACAAGCGGTTATTATTTGCAGTGGTGTTTTTTCACCCTTGAGTCGCTTTTTTGGGGGCAATAACAATCCGTTTTTCTTCTCATTTTGGGTCATTTTTGTCCCGTAGACCATATTTTCCGGTTTTTACACCCAGCGTGTAGTGTATTTCATGGCACTTTGTGTACCAGTGTTTGTTCCCCATACGTCTCTACAGAGGAGGACGCATACGGATAGTATGCGTCCTCCTCTGTAGAGACGTATGGGGAACAAACACTGGTACACAAAGTGCCATGATTCCTTACGTTATTTCTTATAGGATATATAAGAAATAACGTAAGGAATCTGTCAAGTGCGTAAAATTGCCTAAAAACATTTAAAATAAATACTACAAAGTCAGGCGTTTTTTGGGGGGCTATATATGGCAGCACCCTGAACACTGATCACGCGCAGCTCCGGCAGTGCTCCATCATGGAAGATTTAGCGTGGACTGCATGCGGTGCGTGAAAACTCGGAACGTACTGATCTATGGATCCATGGTGATAACCAGCTGATGTAAATGAGCGTTCCCACAATGACCTACACGTATCCAAAGCACACACACTTATGTCAGCCCTCCATACACATGCATGCTTGACTCGGCTGAGCATGCATGTGCTATCAGTAGGAATAGGGAAGAGGACATCTCCAGCAGCAGCTTATCTCACCCACAAAAGGATCGGGCAGCTGAGACCCAGCATGTCCAATCCTTACCCCCCCCAATCCCACAAGCTCGCTCGGCAGACAAGCATTAGGAGATGCCCCTCCATCCATGTGCATGCTTGGTTCAGCTGAGCATGCATGTGTTCTGAATGGACAGACGGGAAGAAATCTGAAGGCAGCAGCTTTTCTCCCTTGAGAGCAGAAAGGATTGGACATGTCCAAATCCAACTGCCCAATCCTCATCTCAGACACATTACACAGTCACCCCGAAATTTTCTGTTTCAGTAAAAAAAAAACAGCTTCACGCCTATCCTGTCAGGAACCGCCACATGACAGCCCCACGTACCTCTGCAAACCTCTTCTTAGGCGTGATATACATAGCAGAGCTGTGCGCGTGGAGCCTGACTGAAGGCACGGAGTAATGCTGCACTATGGAATGGTTGGTACTCCGTGTGCCGCCATACGGCGTCTTCTTAGGCGTCATGTACATAGCAGAGCTGTGCGCGTGGAGTAATGCTGCGCTATGGAATGGTCGGTACTCCGTGTGCCGCCATACGGCGTCTTCTTAGGCGTCATGTACATAGCAGAGCTGTGCGCGTGGAGTAATGCTGCACTATGGAATGGTTGGTACTCCGTGTGCCGCCATACAGCGTCTTCTTAGGCGTCATGTACATAGCAGAGCTGTGCGCGTGGAGTAATGCTGCGCTATGGAATGGTCGGTACGCCGTGTGCCGCCATACGGCGTCTTCTTAGGCGTCATGTACATAGCAGAGCTGTGCGCGTGGAGTAATGCTGCGCTATGGAATGGTTGGTACTCCGTGTGCCGCCATACGGCGTCTTCTTAGGTGTCATGTACATAGCAGAGCTGTGCGCGTGGAGTAATGCTGCACTATGGAATGGTTGGTACTCCGTGTACTGCCATACGGCATCTTCTTAGGCGTCATGTACATAGCAGAGCTGTGCGCGTGGAGTAATGCTGCACTATGGAATGGTTGGTACTCCGTGTACTGCCATACGGCATCTTCTTAGGCGTCATGTACATAGCAGAGCTGTGCGCGTGGAGTAATGCTGCACTATGGAATGGTCGGTACTCCGTGTACCGCCATACGGTGTCTTCTTCGGCGTCATATACATAGCAGAGCTGTGCGCGTGGAGTAATGCTGCACTATGGAATAGTTGGTACTCCGTGTGCCGCCATACGGCGTCTTCTTAGGCGTCATGTACATAGCAGAGCTGTGCGCGTGGAGTAATGCTGCACTATGGAATGGTCGGTACTCTGTGTGCCGCCATACGGTGTCTTCTTAGGCGTCATATACATAGCAGAGCTGTGCGCGTGGAGTAATGCTGCACTATGGAATGGTTGGTACTCCGTGTGCCGCCATACGGCGTCTTCTTAGGCGTCATATACATAGCAGAGCTGTGCGCGTGGAGTAATGCTGCACTATGGAATGGTTGGTACTCCGTGTGCCGCCATATGGCATTATATTACAGACATATAGGGGGGCATAGCTGCAGAATACGACTTCTGTTCTATGAAATCTGGCAGAAACCCCCCTCTCTACAAGAACCCGTTCACACAGCGCGGACACCGAAGGCCGTGTGGTGTCTGCCTCCCATCGTTTTCTATGGGAAGCGGCGCTGCAGTTCGCGGACTGGCGGTTTAAAGCTGCGACTGCGCCACGGAGTGACATGTCCCTTCTTGGCGCGACGTCCGGACGGAGGCTGCTCGAAGGTGTGGCGGTTTTCATAATCCGCCATGTGAACGTACCCTAATAATGGGATACAGCAGGGTCAGACCCACATGCACAGAGGCACATATGGCGGCACACAGTGACGGAAATCTCCCTAGGAGAAAGTCACGGCAGTATTATGGCGCCGTGCGGCTGGCACGGGGATGCTCACAGTTATATCACACGTTACTGCGGTTTTTGAATGAAATATAAACCACCCCGAGGCAGGAGCCTCAGGAAGCCAAGGGGTTAATAGCCTGCCCCGGCCGCGCCGGTCCCTGCACAAAGCCGCAGTCTTTCTGGAAGGAGGTTTATTTCCTCACCACAATGGGGCGAGCACACAGTCCCTGTGCAAGTGCTGACACGACCCGCCGCGGGCGACACCGCGCTGCACTACTCTGCTGGGAACCAGAGCCGAGACTGCAACTCCCAGCATCCCCAGTAAACTTCCAGCCGTCGTCGTATCTCATCGCAACGCCTCCTGATTGTGGAACTACAAATCCCAGCAAGTCTGAGCAAGTCACCGCCACCCGCAGCCATATTCCTGCTCTGCTGGTCGTGGAACCACAAGTCTCAGCACGGCTTACTAGTGTGCAATATCGCAAAACATTTGTAATCATAGCGCATGGTGAGAATTGTAGTCCTCTACACCTGCTCCAGATTACAGAACCATAAGTCCCAGCATGTTATCCCCAGTAATAAGAGCATAATGAGACTTGTAGTCCTCTATACCTGCTCCAGATTACAGAACCACAAGCCCCAGTATGTTTGTAACCAGTGATAAGTAAATGATGAGACTTGTAGTCCTTCTACAGCTGCCTCATACTATGGCAGCACAAGTCCCAGAATGTTTATGACCGGTGGTAAGTGAATGATGAGACTTGTAGTCCTTCTACAGCTGCTTCATACTATGGCACCACAAGTCCCAGAATGTACATAACCAGTGATAAGTGCATGATGAGACTTGTAGTCCTTCTACAGCTGCTCCACAATATGGAACCACAAGTCCCAGCATGTCCATCACCAGTGATAAGTGAATGATGAGACTTGTAGTCCTTCTACAGCTGCTTCATACTATGGCACCACAAGTCCCAGCATGTTCATCACCAGTGATAAGTGAATGATGAGACTTGTAGTCCTCTACAGCTGCTCCACAATATGAAACCACAAGTCCCAGAATGTTTATGACCGGTGGTAAGTGCATGATGAGACTTGTAGTCCTTCTACAGCTGCTCCTGATTATGGAACCACAAGTCCCAGCATGTCCATCACCAGTGATAAAGAGCAGACTGAGACTAGTCGTAGCCTCCTTATCGCTGCTCCAGACCAGTTTACACTGTCTCCAGTTGATCGCCCACCACAGTGATAAGTGCACATTGAGACTTGCAGTCCTCCATAAATACTCCACATTATGGCACCACAAGTCCCAGCAATCTCCGCAGCCTACGGCTCTAAGTCTACTTCTCACAAGTCACAACCACCTGCCTGCTCCTCTGCGCATGCGCGCAAGCTCCTTTCCCCCTGACCTCATAGTCCGTAGCGAGCAAGCCCCACCCACCTCCGAGCACCTGCAGCCCCAGCCTGCCTGACTGACAACGGCTGTGGGCGGAGCTAAAGCTGGAACACGTGTCTGTTTTAAATAAAGCACATTGAGTAGAAGGAAAAAAAAAATTCTCCTCAGCAGCGGGGAGGAGGGGGCCGCGCGGGGGGAGGGGGAGGGATTAGCGGCCGGGCGATTTTGGTTAAAATATTCAAAATGGCGGACGGAGGAGCAGCGAGTCAAGATGAGAGTTCAGCAGCAGCGGCAGCAGGTAATCATTACCGCGTTTTACATATTCATATTCATACACACACGGGCGACTTAGCATAATTTATTAGTACTCCGGATTATTATAATTAACGTCAGGGGTGGGGGGAGGACGGTAACTGCACCGGATCCCGGGGAGAGAGGAGGCAGGAGCGGCGGAGGATAGCAGCCCTCACCTACTGCTCACTGTGCGGGGACCGAGGGGCCAGAGGGGCCCCGGGAACAATGAGAGCGGAGCCTCACAGTCACCTATAGAGGAGCCCCGGCCGGCAGCCTCATACTGAGCAGTGTATATATATATATATATACTGACTGAGCCCTGTATACTGAGCAGTGTATATATACTGACTGAGCCCTGTATACTGTGCAGTGTATATATACTGACTGAGCCCTGTATATACTGTGCAATGTATATATATATATATATATATATATATATATATATATATATATACTGACTGAGCCCTGTATACTGTGCAATGTATATATATATACTGACATCTGTATACTGTGCAGTGTATATATACTGACTGAGCCCTGTATACTGTGCAATGTGTATATATATATATACTGACATCTGTATACTGTGCAATGTGTATATATATATATATATATACTGACATCTGTATACTGTGCAATGTGTGTGTATATATATATATATATATATATATATATATATATATATATATATACACACTGACTGAGCCCTGTATACTGTGCAGTGTGTATATATACTGACTGAGCCCTGTATACTGTGCAATGTATATATACTGACTGAGCCCTGTATATACTGTGCAATGTGTATATATATATATATATACTGACATCTGTATACTGTGCAATGTGTGTGTGTGTATATATATATATATATATACTGATCCCTGTATATACTGTGCAATGTGTATATATATATACTGACATCTGTATACTGTGCAATGTGTATATATACTGACTGAGCCCTGTATACTGTGCAATGTGTGTGTGTGTGTATATATATATATATATATATATATATATATATATATATACACTGACTGAGCCCTGTATACTGTGCAGTGTATATATACTGACTAAGCCCTGTATATACTGACTGAGCCCTGTATAGTGTGCAATGTGTATATACTGACTGAGCCCTGTATATACTGTGCAATGTGTGTGTATATATATATATATATATATACTGACATCTGTATACTGTGCAATGTGTATATATACTGACTGAGCCCTGTATACTGTGCAATGTGTGTGTGTGTGTGTATATATATATATATATATATATATATATATACACTGACTGAGCCCTGTATACTGTGCAGTGTATATATACTGACTAAGCCCTGTATATACTGATTGAGCCCTGTATATACTGTGCAGTATGTGTGTGTGTGTGTGTATATATATATATATTACACATACTGACATCTGTATACTGTGCAATGTGTATATATACTGCGCGCCGGCCGGCACACACACACACACACACACACCTCATTCATATGGGTGGTGTATAATACATCTATACTGTGCAATATATATACTGACATCTGTATATACTGAGCCCCTTATAGGCTGTGCTATGTATGTGTGTATATATATATATATATATATATATATATATATATATATATATATATATACTGACCTCATTCATATAGATAATGTATAATACAAATATACTGTGGAATTTATGTATAACCTGCCATTATCAGGAGTCCTGACTGCAGGATAACTCCCATCATCCCCCCCCCCCCATCGGTGCCCGTTGCGCTTTTTCTACGTTGTTTGCGCTGTCGCTTTTTCAGACAAAATGGCTAAAATAGAGAAATAAATCCCAGGGCTGAAAATCAATACCGGGCGCTTTTATAAAAAATAAAAATGTAAACCTGCGGTGTTGTGGTGTTCGCCCTCTCCTGTCTGCATATCATATAGAATGAGACCCCGGCCTTCGCCCCTGGCGCCTTCCCCTCCTCATTATTAGTAATACAGGCCGATCACCCCTCCCATGACCTATGTGCCCCCTCCTCATTATTACCACCATTAATATTCCCCTAATTATCCCGAAATGTCCTGCCCCTCCCCGTCTGCCACACTCTTACCTGCCGCCAGGCCTCCGGCGCGCTGTGGGATGCAGCTTTGGCCAATACTTGTATCTTCTTATGTATCATGTGTTATATCTGTATCCTATATTATATCCTCTATGTATCATGTGTTATATCTGTATCCTATATTGTATCCTCTATGTATCATGTGTTATATCTGTATCCTATATTATATCCTCTATGTATCATGTGTTATATCTGTATCCTATATTATATCCTCTATGTATCATGTGTTATATCTGTATCTTCTATTGTATCCTCTATGTATCATGTGTTGTATCCTGTATATTTATTGTACCTGGGGCACCTACCTGTGCCGGTGTGGGGTACACACTCAGATATTTCCATCTGGCGCTCTTCCTCATGACAATGTTTGTGAAAGATTTTTTGATAAATGGGGGGGGGGGGGGGGTCCAGGTACAATATGGGGAGTAGACGAGCGCGGGCGTTTTGGTGTTGATGTTGGTGCCTGGTTGTGTTTTTTAACCTTTGCCGTCCTGCTCTGGCGCAGGGTGTTCTGCGCGTGTTAGTGATTTCTATAATGGGGGTGACCCGTCCAGTGCACGGAGCGTATATTGTGCCGTATACCGCCACACTGTATTACATGGTATTTGTAGATTGATAGCGCGGCATTGACTTGAATGGAGGAAATTGCCAAATTGGCTACAAACTGTTACCTGATGTTGATAAAATATAATATACCGTATATAATATATATATTTATTGCAACCGTTATTAGATTTGCACAGTGGGACGCCACCTTGTCCTAAATGTCCAGGTTAGTGACATGGAAAAAGAAAGTTACAATTCTAGAAAGTATTTTAGATTTTCTAGTTGCTCCTTATTCGCGCTTGGATTTTTTTTATTTATATATTTTTTCTACCCACTCATTATTAGCGCCTAGATTTTTTTATTTTCATTTTTACAGATTTTTGTCTGCTCATTGGCTCTCAGAAATATTATTTAAGTATTTAGCTGTAGAATTTATTTTTAAGTATTTTTTTATTTACCTGCTCATTAGCTCTCCGAATTTTTATATTTTTTTAGTATTTTCTTTATGCCTGCTTAACATTAGCCCGCAGAATATTTTTAAGTATTTTTCAGTTCTATCTGCTCATTATTAGCTCAGATTTATATATATATTTTTTTAAGTAGATATTTTTTTTCAGTTCTATCTGCTCATTATTGGCTCTCAGAATGTTTTGTCTTTACGTCTGTATTTTAGCTTGGTTTGCACAGCCCCTCCTGGTCTCTCCCAGGACGTTCATGTCCTTATTCTGCAGGTTGGGGGGGGGTGCGCTGTGTGCCTCTGACAGGTCCTGGCCGTTCCCTCGCTCTTCCCCGCATGTTTTCAGCCCTGGATTTCCTCCCCTTGGTCCTTCGTACTTTACATATTCATTTCCGTGCTCCAGGTTTAGCATACTTTTTAAAGGGACCGCAAGTCTCCTGAATGACCCCGTAGCCGCTGGTTCCCTATGGTGCGCCGGTCAGAGGGGAGGACTGCTCTGCCATTAGGGGTCTGTGGGGTAATGTTTTGGGCCGGTGGAGGTAACGAATGAAGCGTTTAATGCAATTTTTTATTTATTTTTTTTAAGTGGCCCAGTCTCGTCTCTCTCCCTCCACCTTCTCTCATGTATGGGGCGTTCCCAGTTCCACCAGTAACCAGTACATTACAACAAAGCTTTAGCCGCATGGATGACATTCGGGGAGGGTGGGGGGGGGGGAGACATGTAGGAACCTGTAAAAGAAAAAAGAAAATACAAATCCCATCGTTTCCAGGCCGAGCCGGCGTATCCAGCCCCGTAAATGGCTGAGCCGTAATTAATAGCTTCTATGTTGTCGTGTGCTGAAATCACTGGGACAAAGGGGTGGCTTTTCGGTGGGGGTCAGAGGTCACAGCGTACCATTTCTGTTACATTATGTGAAAGCGCCCGGCTCCTGGATTTATCGCTTTGTGATGTAGATGGGGCGGAAAAAAAACATTAAAAAAGCCCCAAATGCAACGTTTATGTAATATTAATTGACAAGTTTTATTTCTTTTGTAGCACCTTGTTCATGAAGTGAGGGAGGAGGGGTTGGTGTTTTTATCCTGGGGGTCCACCATGCTTTAACTGCAGCATCAAACCGGGGGTCACTATTTCATTAACCCCTTCCTTCTGGGCAGCAGTCCTTCGACAACCTGATCTTGCGCTTTATTATAGCCTTTTGTATGACAGGTTTGTACTTTATGCTTTTTGTCGTCTGCTCACGTACCGGTAACGTCTCCTCGTGTTTAGGCCCGGGCCTGGTGTATGGACCGGCGCAGGCGACACACGGGTGTTCAGAGCCTCGCTCCTTTGATGCGTCTCTGACAGCGGGCATCTACTGTCCATGGCGGGGGCGGCTGCAGCGCGGGATTATAGATCAGTACACGCTGTCCGCTGGCGCCGTTATTATTGCTTCCCAGTAACGTGTGTCATTTTAAGGGTCTCTTCACAGGCGGCAGGTTTGTTGTAGAGATTTCTGCAAATGGCGATCAGTCCCATTCCTCTGCAGAATCCGAAATTCAGGTGAATGGAAAATTCCACTGCATCCGAATTCCCTCTTATTTGGGTCCGTGCCGCATTGTAAGGAGCTGTTTATTCAGGAGGCTCCATACATTGCAGAATTACCTCTCCTGCATCCTCCCGCTATTCCATGCGCTCCAACACATCTCTGCCTGTTGCAGCGGTCATCCTGAGCCTCCTGGTTCATGAACTGAATACCAGGAACAAAGTGTAGACTAACAGGACAGTAGGAGAGACAGAAAAAGGCTGCATAACTCAGGAGACCGTCGCCAATCGGGGTCTATGAAAAGCTGAGCAACTGCCCCTATGGGGTCTGTCCTGGCAGCCGTTATTACCTTTTACTTACGGTATAAATTGGATATGTTCTTAAGAGAATGACCCTTTGATGACCAATTCATCATTTCATGGAGTTATCAATTCTTGGTGTACCTCGAGGCAAAAAAACGAACAAAAACAAAAAATCTGTAGCCTTATGCAATGTGCTGCAGGCCTCATCAATCCCTTTATAGCAGTGCCAGCCTGGTGGGATGTGCTGCAGACCCCATGATATTTCTCTATAGCGCCAGTCTGATGCAATGTGCTGCATCCCTCATGAATCCCTCTATACCACCACCAGCCTGGTGCGATGTGCTGCAGGCCTCATGAATCCCTCCATAGCAGTGCCAGCCTGGTGTGATGTGCTGCAGGCCTCATGAATTCCTCCATAGCACAGTGCCAGCCTGGTGCGACGTGCTGCAGGCCTCATGAATCCCTCTATAGCAGTGCCAGCCTGGTGCGATGTGCTGCAGGCCTCATGAATCCCTCTATAGCAGTGCCAGCCTGGTGCGATGTGCTGCAGGCCTCATGAATCCCTCTATACCATCAGCCTGGTGCGATGTGCTGCAGGCCTCATTAATCCCTTTATACCGCTGGCCATGCGCCTGTGTCTAATAATAAAATGGCCGTGTCTGCCTGTAACGAGGATGGATGACGCGCTGGTCGTCGGCGGTGACCTTGGAACTCTGCTTAGACTTTTTATTAGCAAAATAATAGGTTGGCTTTTTGCTTTTGTTGAGCGAAATCTGACAACCCGTAATTAAAATGAGGCCCCTGCTGTGTCCGCCAGGAGCGAGGATATCCACCGCGTTAATGCAGCCGGTGACAAACTTCCCGCACTGTTCTGTAGCATCCACTACATGGCAGAGGGAACCTGTAAGGGCGGCGGGGCCTCAGGACTGTGTATAGGAGGGGGCCCCGCGTGGTCTGACTGTGCAGGGGGTCCAGCAGGTGACTTGTCTGTTTCCTGCAGCTCCTGCGTGTTATGTGACGCGTGTCTACGGCGCGTCGTCATCTGGACCGTTTTTATATGTCGCGGCCTTTGGATTCTGTCTGGATTTATTAGAACTTCCAGTTTTTCTTCCATTTTAAAGCCGATGTGAGGCCCTTGTTGGTTGCTCCACAGTTCTGCCAGGACCAGGGGTGACCAAGGCTTGGCTCTAGGACCTCTGAATATTTCCTCTTGTGGATACCATGTAATACAGAGTTGTCTTTAGAAGCTGCCGATAGAAGAAAGCTTTTATTTTCTGGTATTGTTTATTTTGCAGCATTTGCAGTAAATCGCTGCCTGTGGCTGAGGCAGGGCCATGGCGGTCACACTTGGTAATAGACTTGTGAAGGTCGAGCCCACGGTGGTAGAGACCGAGCTTCAGTGGACGGATTCGCAATGCTGGTTGTGTGGTGTTTCATCCAACAGTGGGTTAATAGTGGTGCATCAGCGGCCAGCGAAGGGTTAATAGTAGTAGTGCAGTGGCGGCCAGAGGGGGGTTAATAGTGGTTGCAGGCAGAGGGTTAATAACAGTGGGGCTGCAGCAGTAGCCGGTTAATAATGTTGCAGCTGGCAGTGGATTAGGGAGCAGGTGTTGCAGCAGTATCCAGCGGAGGGTTAATAGTGGTGCAGCAGGCGGTTAATAATAGTGGCCAGCAGAGGGTTAATAGTGGTGCAGCAGTGGTTGGCAGAGGGTTAATAGTGGTGCAGCAGTGGTTGGCAGAGGGTTAATAGTGGTGTAGCAGTGGTTGGCAGAGGGTTAATAGTGGTGTAGCAGTGGTTGGCGGAGGGTTAATAGTGGTGCAGCAGCGGCTGGTGGAGGGTTAATAGTGGTTGCAGCAGCAGGCAGAGGGTTAATAGTGGTGCAGCAGTGGCTGGTGGAGGGTTAATAGTGGTGCAGTGGTTGCAGCAGCCGGCGGAGGCTTAATCATAGTGGTGCAGTGGCCGGCAGAGAGTTAATCATAGTGGTGCAGCGGCCGGCAGAGGGTTAATCGTAGTGGTGCAGTGGCCGGCGGAGGGTTAATAACAGTGGGGCTGCAGCAGTAGCCGGTTAACCATGGTGCAGAGGTTGCAGCCGGCAGTGGATTAGGGAGCAGGTGTTGCAGCAGCCGGCGGAGGGTCAGTAATGGCAGGGGTTGCAGCAGGTTAATGGTTAGGGGCTGCTGCAGAATGGATTTTGCTGAGCCAGAAGCTGCAGCGTCAAGCAGGGGGTTAATAGTGATGAAGAGGAGGTTGCAGCAGCAGCCACAGGGTTAATGATAAGGCAGAGGGTCAGCAGCAGACAATGGAGGAGCAGAGGGCGGCAGGCGGAGGGTTAATGAGGAGGGAGGCTCTGCTCCCTGGCAGGGCCTGATTTGAATAAACATGTTGGGTGCAGGAGGAGGAGGACATTATTGTAATGGCGCCGCTCCCCCGGCCTCATGTTTAGTAATTACAGCCGCTCCTCCCTGTGTACATCTACTGTGCGGCCCATGTGCTCCAGGGCCCCGGGCCTCCTCCTCCGTCCTGTCCCCAGTATGATCCGGAGACCAGCCGCTCACAGCCCGACAAACCAGTGCTCAGCCAGTTCAGGTCCTGAAATCTCCCTGCTGTGACCTGTAGTTCTCCAGCCGCAGAGCCGGGGTTGTAGTTTTTATATTTTACAGGCAGCGGTCCCTGCGTTGTGGGTTTTAGTTTCCTGCGGTAATTGCGGCGACAATTATACCGTATATGATATGTTTCTTTTTATTTTTTTTTTATTTTTTTTTTGCATGTGGCGATTGTCTGATTCTCAGTCTTTCCAGGCATTATCGTCCGGCAGTGTAAACCGACAGGCAGAATATTGGGGTACATCACCAGGGGGTGTCAAACGGGATTGGGTTCTGCGGCCGACCCAGAGCAAGATCCGCATTTATTTCTATGGATCTGTGAAAAATAAAAAATAAAAGCGGACATGACACGGAGGTAATCCGTGCGACTGTTCCGCAAACCGGGCAGCCCAGTTCTGGAAGAGCAGCATGCACACAGACGTACGCATGAGGCCTAAACTGACATGTCGCAGGTCGGCTTCTGTGCAGATTTACACAGGGGATTCCACAATAGAAAATCGTCAGCACCTCCGCTACATGTGAACCCAGGCGGGACCTAAAGCAGGTCATGCATCGTCCCCCCCCTGCACATGTATGCTCGGCTCCGCTGAGGGTGCGTGTGTTGTGAATGGGGCAGAGTGAGTAAACTGCTCCTGGCGGCAGCTTATCTCACCAAGAGGATCGGGCATGGTGAAATTCATCTGCCCACTCCTTTTCCCCCATAACCCCAACAACTGCCACTGGGCGGGGGGGGGGGCCTTAAACAGTAGATGGTCGGCCGGTCCCACCTAAATCGGTGGCTTCAGCTGGCGTTAGTCTATAGTGTGGCTGCCGTGAAACTACAACTCCCACCATGCACACATACTTGGCTGTACTTGTAACTCCTATAGAAGTGAAAGGAGGATTCTGGGAGTTGTAGTGTCAGAACAGTCGGATGTTGCTGATCCCCGCTGTAGTGGATGGCCAGACTATTAGGCAGACCCGGGGCATGCGCCCTATTGAGGAGTTCGGATGTCCAGGTAGGTTCACCTGCAGGAAGGGGTTAATCCGCGTCGCTCTCGGCTGCAGGTAGCAGGACAGAGGTGGGTGGCTCTTACGGGTGACTCGCCCCGTGACTCATGGGGCCGATTACAATGTTCATTCGTAAAAAGGAATCCGTGCGGTTTGGCGCCTCTTTACGCTGATTTCCTTCATCTTCCCTCAAAAATCAAAAGATGCCTCTTTGCGCTCGTTCACACACGCACTTTTTTAAATGCTTGTGGGGAAAAAAATAATAATGCAAAAGTGTATAGAGAACCCTGTGGATATAACCCAGCGTGCCGTGGCCCCAAAAACGCAGCCAAGTTTTTTGTTTGTAGTTTTTAGTATTTACTGTAGGTTTTCAAGAAGCACTCCGACCGCACGTAACGTCGTCTTGTGTGCAGGCTGTAAGCCAGTCATGTGCGGAGGGACGGAGCCCACAACGCCTCCGCTCCAGGTACCGTACTAACATTGGTGGGGTGCTTCTTTAATACCCGCATCACGTGTCAGTCCGCGCAGATGAGTGCTGCTCTAAAAAAACATTTCCATGGTGTAGATGGGTCCTTAAAGGGGTTTTCCGGTTATAATGATTTTCAAGTGGTCACGGAGCTGCCTGAGCTTTTAGGCCTCTTCCTAGACCATGTGATGTCACGTTGGTCGATCACATGGCAGAGGCGCAGTTCAGTCGCATATCAAATGGAAGGTGCTGTGCTCAGAGGCCTCCTCAAACAGCTGATGGGCGGGGGTCCCAGACCCCCACAGATCTATCCTCCTGATCGGCCATCAAATATAAGGTCATCAATATGAACATCCTAGAAAGCCCCTTTAATTGGGCATCTCTCTACATATAATTTTCTTTATGGGGTTTTATGGTAAGAAACTAGAATCGGATTTTTATTTTATTTTTTTGCAGCAACTGCGCCCCCCTTTTCCATGTGGTTGCATGTGGTACTGCAGCCGCACCTTCTAGTCCTTCTATATTAATGTCCTGTCCTCCAGATCAGCACAGCCCAGTATTCACCAGCAGCTCGGGTTTACACCACGTACGTGTGTGGTTCCCTATCCTTAGGGGCCCCATTGCAACCTGCGCGTGTTTTTATATCTGCTCCCGCCCGCAGACGACCGTGATGAGCGCTTGCAGAGTATATTGGTCTGGAAACCTTTTACAACAATTTTCTGGTCTCAGTTGGTTCATAAGAACCCAAAATGGAGCTTGTAAAGAGATCAGACATGCATCTTCTGCTCCCAGGCCGCCTATGAGACGAGCGCGGAGGTACACTGGCAGCGCCCGGGAGCCGTCACCGAGTCGTGCTGAGACCTGGGGCCGCACTCTTACTCTCCCGCAGAATGTCCTGTTTACTGCTCTCTAGTGCTAGGAATATCGATTGTGAGGAAAGATGTCGCCCTGGGCTGGTGGAGCGCGCTGTATTAGGTGGCCTGTGTTTTCCCGTCGGGTGCCCCTTCTTCGGGGGGGCCTGTGTTTTCCCGTCGGGTGCCCCTTCTTCGGGGGGGCCTGTGTTTTCCCGTCGGGTGCCCCTTCTTCGGGGGGCCTGTGTTTTCCCGTCGGGTGCCCCTTCTTCGGGGGGGCCTGTGTTTTCCCGTCGGGTGCCCCTTCTTCGGGGGGGCCTGTGTTTTCCCGTCGGGTGCCCCTTCTTCGGGGGGGCCTGTGTTTTCCCGTCGGGTGCCCCTTCTTCGGGGGGGCCTGTGGTTTCCCGTCGGGTGCCCCTTCTTCGGGGGGGCCTGTGGTTTCCCGTCGGGTGCCCCTTCTTCGGGGGGGCCTGTGGTTTCCCGTCGAGTGCCCCTTCTTCGGGGGGGCCTGTGGTTTCCCGTTGAGTGCCGCCCGGGGGTCTGTGTTTTCCCGTCGGGTGCCCCTTCTTCGGGGGGGGCCTGTGTTTTTCCCGTCGGGTGCCCCTTCTTCGGGGGGGCCTGTGTTTTTCCCGTCGGGTGCCCCTTCTTCGGGGGGGCCTGTGTTTTTCCCGTCGGGTGCCCCTTCTTCGGGGGGGCCTGTGTTTTTCCCGTCGGGTGCCCCTTCTTCGGGGGGGCCTGTGTTTTTCCCGTCGGGTGCCCCTTCTTCGGGGGGGCCTGTGTTTTTCCCGTCGGGTGCCCCTTCTTCGGGGGGGCCTGTGTTTTTCCCGTCGGGTGCCCCTTCTTCGGGGGGGCCTGTGTTTTTCCCGTCGGGTGCCCCTTCTTCGGGGGGGCCTGTGTTTTTCCCGTCGGGTGCCCCTTCTTCGGGGGGGCCTGTGTTTTTCCCGTCGGGTGCCCCTTCTTCGGGGGGGCCTGTGTTTTTCCCGTCGGGTGCCCCTTCTTCGGGGGGGCCTGTGTTTTTCCCGTCGGGTGCCCCTTCTTCGGGGGGGCCTGTGTTTTTCCCGTCGGGTGCCCCTTCTTCGGGGGGGCCTGTGTTTTCCCGTCGGGTGCCCCTTCTTCGGGGGGGCCTGTGTTTTCCCGTTGCGTGCTGGAGCTGTAGGAATATCTGGCAAGTCCTGGCTGTGTGGTCCATGTGACAACAATCTCCCGTATTCTTCATATGTTGGGGCTATGGGGTAGAGGGGCAAGACAAAAGCCTTTTCTCACCAAGAAAAACATCCAAGCCAGGCTACATTCTGCAAAAACACATCTGAAGTTTCCCAAAAGCATGTGGGAAAAGCATACATCCAAATCAGCAAAGGAATGGCTTCACCAGAAGAAGATGACAGTTTTGGAATGGCCCAGCCAGAGCCCAGCCCTGAATCCGATTGACAATCTGTGGGGTGTCCTGAAGAGGGCAGTGCCCAGGAGACGCCCTCGCAATCTGACAGATTTGGAGTGTTTTTGCAAAGAAGAGCGGGCAAATCTTGCCAAGTCCAAAAGTGCCATGCTGATAGACTCATACCCAAAACGACTGAGTGCTGTAATAACATCAGAAGGTGCTTCAACAAAGTATTAGTTTAAGGGTGTGTACACTTATGCAACCACATTATTTTATTTGTAAACGTACTGTTCCTGAGATTCCCCAGAAAATGACCTGCATTAGCCAATACAAGCCTGCAGGTCGTTCTCTTCATATCCCAACTGCCTTACACACGGTCACATGTCCCTTATCAGCCAATAGAAGCTCGCAGGCTTAGTCTCCACATACACACAGTTTTACTGCAGGTTTCCATAACAACCCAGCCATTTTTCTTCGCTGCTGTAGGTCAGATTTAGGCTAGGGCTACACAACGACAATAAGTCGCACAACTACACTGCTACATGTGTCGCACAACAATTTTTATAATGATGGTCTATGGTGTTGCACTGCGACATGCTGCGACTGCAACTCGACAGTCACAAAAAATCCATCCAAGGTGGATTTTTCTGTGACAGTCGCAGCATGTCGCAGTGCAACACCATAGACTATATCAAAAATTTTCGCGCGACACATGTAGCAGTGAAGTTGTGCCCTATGTGTCGTGCAGCCCTAGAGCAGTGAAGAAAAATGGCTAGGCGGTTATGGAAACCTGCAGTAAAACTGCGTGTATGTGGAGACTAAGGGCCTGCAAGCTTCTATTGGCTGATAAGGGTCATGTGACCGTGTGTATGGCAGCTGGGATATGAGTGAAAGACTTGCAGGCTTGTATTGGCTAATGCAGGTCATTTTGGGGGAATATCTCAGGAACGGTACGTCCTAGAGAGCTGATCCTTCCCGGACACCTGATGTACCTGTGTGCCAAATTTGGTAAAGGTCGGTCCAGTCATTTGGTCACGCATAATAGCAGTCGCCTCACTGAATGAAATGCAGCAATCATCAACCCAAACAGAACAGCCGCACCGCCCTGCTCCCATACTCTAATTCCTCAAACCCCATGCATACTAAATAATGCAATTCTGACTGCCTATAACCACCACTAGGGGGAGCTTTCTGTATGTATTTGTGTTTTAACCCCTTCAGGACCTTGAGATTTTAAATTTTTGCATTTTTGTTTTTCACTCCCCGCCTTCCCAGAGTCCTAACTTTTTTTTTTTTTTTTTTTTACATAGCCTTATGAGGGCTTATTTTTTGCGGGACAAGTTGTACTTTCTAATGGCACCATTTACGGTTGCATGCCATGTAGTAGGAAGTGGGGTAAAAGTTTCCAAATGGGGTAGAATTGGGGAAAAATGCAATTCTGATAAAGGTTTTATATTTTTTTACACTGTACACTATGCAGTAAAATTGACCTGTTATCTTCCTTCTCCAGGTCAGTACGGTTACAGAGATGCCACACTTGTGTCTTTTTTCTTTTAAAAAATAAATAAATAAATAATGAAAGCCTTTTGAGGAAAAAAATAAACAATATTTTTATAACCATATTCTGACCCCTATAACTTTTTTGCAGTTGTGTACGGGCTGTGTGAGGGCTCATTTCTTGCGGGACGATCTGTTCTTTTCAGTGATACCCATTTGAAGTGTGTGCGACTTTTTGATCACTTTTTCTAAAAAAAATTATTGGGTAGTTAAAGTGGCAAATTGGCAGTTTTTATTTTTTCCTATTTTTCGTATACTATTAATATTGTATATTAAAGGGAGTCTTTCACCTAAACTGACCATTATAGAGCACTAACACCATGATCTCCATTATAGTCCCCATATTGGAATGCTACTTACCGTATAGCTGTCCGTCGCTTATTTTCGCAAAAAAACACTTTTATTCAATATGTTAATTAGGTTCTGAAGGTGCCCAGGGGCGGCGTTCAAGTGGCCGGTGCCCAAGCCCCTCGTCACTTTTCATGAGACCCCTCCCCTTTCACCCCTCTGGCCCACCCTAGGTTCCTCAGAAATCCAGCGCCGTTCACAAGATTCGCTGCGCCTGCGCACTTCATTCCCTATTATGGGCAGAGGCACAATAATTGCCCATAATAGGGAATGAAGTGGCAGGCGCGGCGAACCTTGTGAACGACGTTGGATTTAGATTGCCCATTGTGTTCATTGATGGCTAAATAGCCATCATTGAACACTTCATTTGAAATATAACAATGCAATGCTGCCACCTAGTGGCCTGTATTGGTATATTCACACCAAAGCCTGCTTGAGGCTTCAGTCTATTTCAGGCCTGTAACAGGTTCCCTGATCTCAGTCGGGGAACGCTGTTACCGGAGTGGAAGCGCGCGACTTTCCCTTCCGGACTGCTCTGATGCCGTGGTCACATTTGACCACTGCATCTGAAGGGAAAAATGTATGCCATCAGCCTTATGATCGCATACATGTGCCGTGGGTCTCTGCTATTTAAAATAACAGAAACCCGGTGGCTATGCCACCCGCTGCACGTGCGAGTGGGCGCCATGTTTAGGGACCGGACTTCCGCTGTACATATACGGCGGAGGTCCTTAAGGGGTTAGTGTGTGCAGTAAGCGCCAAAGCTCCCCCTAGTGGTGGCTGCAGACAGACCAATCTTATTCCGAGCTCGGAAGGCATTTGGGGTCGGTATTAGAGAAGCGGAGCTCTGACCAGATAACAGTATATACCTGAAGTAATAAAAAGCTAAAGCAGAATCCCAGTTTACAGTCTGTATCCCATTCACTATCTGAATGCCACTAGCATCCTGCTGATGGCCACTGATGGTGAACCTGCGTGGCAGGTGTGTGGTCCGGGTTATCCGTCATGCAGGTGCCGGGGTCCTACACCTATTGACTTGGTGAGGCTTGTAAAGGTGGATGAATGAACAAAGAAACTTTGTAGACAGTCTCTTCCATTGTGTGTCCTGTGCTCCGGTGATCAAAGCTTCCCCCGCCAGACGGGTACTAAGAGTTCTATTATTTTTGAATCCCCCCCCTCCCGAAATCCCTGTCTATTATTAGAGGAGAGTAAAGTCAGGGTTGTCAGACAGACTGAGCCTCTTAAGGCGGCCATAGGCATCTCTCCTGACACACTTGTGGTTCGGGGATAAAGCTGGTGCCGGACGCTTCTGACAATGGATGGTCTTCTCTGCGTTGTCTGTCGGGAGCCCCCCACTCACATTAGACTGGTGGGTTTGGCCAACAATACACTAAAGCCTTTACTCCACCAATTTTCACATTCGGTGAGAGTTGTCGGAAGGAGCCGTCCGGTGAAACACAGAAGTTGTCATCACCTCACCGCTCCCTTATTGCTGGTCGCGGGGCACCTCTGCCAGTCGGTACTTTCTGGTCTTTTAACATGGAAATGGTAGCGCTCTACAAATCGCTGGTCGCAGCGGTTACCAGGAGGTCATCGGCATCAGATTGGTGGGGGTCTGACACCTGGCACCCCCAACTGATCAGTGGGGTCTGGCTGTCATGGAATTGGAAACTATACAGTGTATGGAGCAGAAGGCAGACAGCGCCATCCCCTGTATAGTGGCCGCGCCTCGGTACTGCGGCTCGGCTACCATTCAAGTGAGAGCCAGAAAGGACCCCATTTACAGAGCCTTTTGCTCCTGCTGCGGCCCAGCGGAGTAGACTGAAAGCAGTTGAATGGCAGGGGTGATGGGGGACGGACCCCTGACAGAGCGCATGTTCACAGACGGGTTTTTCGTGCGGACCCGCACATGGATCGGCGTGTACTTTGTTCCTTATGAACTGCGGGGCATCCGATGCTAGAGACCCATGGGGTTCCCAGGCGGACAGACCCGCACCGATCTGATGCCCCCTATTCCAGGGCTCAGCAACCTTTGGCACTCCAGTTGTTGTGAAACTACAACTCCCAGCATGTACGCTTGCTCAATCCTTCAAGTTTTTGTGGCTAATATTTAATTGACTGTGTGCCTCCTGGTGCAGATGAATAGAATGTCAGAATGCCAGTGGAGACTGACACAGGCAGTGGTATAACTGCATAGCAATAAAATGTATGTGCTAGACTGAGTCTGTGGAAAGTTGGGTGACAGGCGGTCGATAGCTCAAATGACTAGATTTCCGGAAAGAAAAAAAAAGGTAGAAATCCGTGGAAATTGCCCTTTGACTTGAATGGATGAGTAAACATGGAGGATTTGTCTTTGGCGGATGCTGTAAGCCTCTCTCACTGTTTGCCGTGGGGGCTGCTCAACCCCTCCTGAGACTTGTTTGTTTTGTTGCTTGCCTATAGACACCCTGGCACAAGTGAGGGGGGAGGGTGGGCTTGTCCCCTCTGCCCACCCTGCCAGCCCGAGTGCCCGTACTTGTGCAGTAATTGCTGTAGAAAGGTCTCGCCCCCTCCATCCAGGGCCCATTACTGCATTCATCTCCTCTCGCATCGTCTTGGCTTGAAGTCTCTCCTCATGGTTACCCTTTCTTAAAAGTCGTGGGGGTCCCCTCTGTAATTGGGGAGGGTCTTGTGTTTCCCTCAGCACTTGTTCAGAAGTTGTCAGAAGTCGAGGCTCACGTGGTCTTTTACGCTGGCCAGACCCGACATGGCTTTTGTTCTGAATTGTAAGAACCGTGCGCCCCCCGCTCCCCCCACATGCTGGTAAGCTATAAAAAAATAAATTGAAAAATTGGTTATTGGTCCCTTTGTGCGCTGCCTGCTACATAGCGAATATAACGGAGGAACGGAACATCAGACGGAGATTTATGGCCAAAAAATGGCCCCTCCCCCAGTAGTCGGTGAAGTCCTAACGTGACAAACCTTATGGAATGAAGCTGATCCCTGGGATCGGTTCTAAAAACCCAGAGAAGGCTGACCGTTCTCCTGCAGTGGCCACTACTGGGCGGATGTGGTATTACATGAATCCTAGCAATACCTGGTGGCATGGTGTCCGTCGGAGGGGCGCTCTGCTTTAATAAAGGGGGGTTTAGGCTTACAGACACGGGTTACGTTGCTGAAGCTTCTCCTTTAAATATTTTGGCAGAAATGTATGGCCAGATATTTGCAGCCTGTGATGACTAGAAAGTGACTTTTTTTTTTTCTTCTTCTTTTGCAGCTAATTATGTGAATTTTTCACATTTTAAAGGGGTTTTCCTTTTCTTTTCTTTTTTTTTTTTATATATATTTTAACAGGCTTTGGGACTGATTCAGGTTTTATGTCACTTTTGTGGCAAAGTTGCACGACTCTCACCACAATTGTGCTATAATTTGCAACTTTTTAAATTTTTCAAAATTGGCAATGTGAAGGGGGCGTGGCCTCCTACATCCCGACAGTTTCTTTATAATGAACCCCAAGACAATTTTTTATTCTGCCATAAAATGGCCTCTTTGCTCCCGCTGACTTTTCGCTGAGGCTGCTAGATAAAACACCAGTCTTTGCATTTTGATTCCTTACCATCTTTTAACATATCTGCTTGCTGTCAGTGAATAGGGACATTCAGAGGCTGAACACCTGTGCAGACCTAATAGCTAGGGGTTTGTTACAATGTTCTGTCAGCACAGATCCCCCTTCTATACGACCCTGTTGGTCTCATCCTGCGATCGGGAACAGAACTCTATAATCGGCATCTTCTGGCTGATAACGGGGAGCAGTAGACTGCATTCCTAGCTCATTACAAGGGTGGACCACGGATGGGTAACCTCTACACTCCAGCACAGGGACACGGGGTGGACCACGGATGGGTAACCTCTACACTCCAGCACAGGGACACGGGGTGGACCACAGATGGGTAACCTCTACACTCCAGCACAGGGACACAGGGTGGACCACGGATGGGTAACCTCTACACTCCAGCACGGGGACACAGGGTGAACCACGGATGGGTAACCTCTACACTCCAGCACGGGGACACAGGGTGAACCACAGATGGGTAACCTCTACACTCCAGCACAGGGACACTGGGTGGACCACGGATGGGTAACCTCTACACTCCAGCACAGTGACACTGGGTGGACCACGGATGGGTAACCTCTACACTCCAGCACGGGGACACGGGGTGGACCACAGATGGGTAACCTCTACACTCCAGCACGGGGACACAGGGTGGACCACAGATGGGTAACCTCTACACTCCAGCACGGGGACACAGGGTGGACCACAGATGGGTAACCTCTACACTCCAGCACGGGGACACAGGGTGGACCACAGATGGGTAACCTCTACACTCCAGCACGGGGACACAGGGTGAACCACAGATGGGTAACCTCTACACTCCAGCACAGGGACACTGGGTGGACCACGGATGGGTAACCTCTACACTCCAGCACAGGGACACTGGGTGGACCACGGATGGGTAACCTCTACACTCCAGCACAGGGACACTGGGTGGACCACGGATGGGTAACCTCTACACTCCAGCACAGTGACACTGGGTGGACCACGGATGGGTAACCTCTACACTCCAGCACCGGGACACGGGGTGGACCACAGATGGGTAACCTCTACACTCCAGCACGGGGACACGGGGTGGACCACAGATGGGTAACCTCTACACTCCAGCACGGGGACACAGGGTGGACCACAGATGGGTAACCTCTACACTCCAGCACGGGGACACCTTCCATCCCTTATGCAGTCCCGCCAGCCTCCTGTGTGTGCGGATGGCAGCCTCGGAGCACCTGTTCCAGTCCATCAAAGTCCTGGTCTGGATGAGAGACTAGAGCAGTCGCAGAGAGGAGACTGACGCGTTTGAAGGCAGCTCTGAAGACTTGTGAAGAGAAGCTTCTGAAGACTTTGAAGGTTAAATCCAGAGGCTTTCATGACGGCGTCTGCTGAGTATGGAGCCTGTTTGCGGTTTACTTCTAAGGCTGTGTTCACACGCTGTGGATTCTGCTCTGAAACCTTCTTGTCTTTAGCGGCCCAATGATATAAATGGGAATCGGCTCTGTATTTCATTCTGGGTAATTCACATTGAAGTGGGGGGCTACTCCACGGGTGGATCCACGGCGTATCAATCCACAAGTCCACGAGAAAAACCAGAGGTCGGACTTGAGTTGCATGGAAAATACTTGACCAGTCTTCTTTTTTGCAATTCTTTCTACCACCTGAATACCGCCTTGTGGTATAGCGGTCCGTACGACGTCATCACACTACACACGTTGTCATGGGTATCTGCTCTCCCGACACTGATACACAGCAGTCAGTCTGAAGAGGCGGAGCTGCAGAGGGCGGGGGAAGAGTATCAGCCTGAACCAATCAGGAGACAGGGGTGTGTCTCAGACTACCCCACACTCCCTGAGGGCACTGTAGCTCAGCTGTAGTCACTGATCGCAGCCCTTCATTAATAGAGATGGCCCAAAAAGCAAGATATGGGGAAAATAAATAGCAGAGAAGTTTACCTTGTCGGTGCAGACGTGTATCATTTCTGAGTTCATGACTGGACGTTCACTTTAAGGGGATCGGCAGTTTAGTGGGTCGGCTGCTTTTCATAGAGAGGATGTCGGTATGAGTGAATTTTTATACTTTTATAACATTCGTTTGGTGTATGCTGATTGCAGGGTGGCTATCGTGCATCAGCTTCTTCATCCAGCCCCCTGCCGTTTCCGCGGTCCTGCTGCGGTTTACAATGGATCCTGACGGCTTTTATTGCCTGCATTTGCATTGTGTCTCATTGGCTATGCTTAACGCCTTTTGAAATCCTTTCCAGCCATGTAAATGGGAAGTAGGTGTCAAAGTATTCTTGGAGGAATTCACATTACAAACAGGTTATTGTTGTAGCATCAAGAAGATTTGTCAGGGAATTTCCGTGTAGGAGAGAATCGCTGGTGGCGCTGGTGTTAGCCAGGTTAAACACAAATGTATTAATTTCTGAAAAGCTCTGACTCGTTCTGCTGCCTGCTGACACTGTGCAGAATTGCTACATTACTGTCTTCAGATCTGTCTGGCGGCGGCAGCTTTTATTAGATGCAGAGAGATACAAGATGTCATAAGACGCATGGATGAGACAGCATGGGATTATGTGGCTTGTCTCTTGTGTTTGGTTATGCTCATAGTCCTGTGGAAGCCATTACTACTGCATAATGCTCACAACATTTTTAGCTACTTTGTACATTATTTATACTGATCCTGAGTTACATCTTGTATTATACCCCAGAGCTGCACTCACTATTCTGCTGGTGGAGTCACTATTTATTTATTTTATGCACTTCTATAGCGCTACTATATTCCGCAGCACTTTACAGACATTAGCATCCAACTGTCCCCAATGGGGCTCACATATACATGCATTACTTATCCTATACTGATCCTGAGTTACATCCTGTATTATACCCCAGAGCTGCACTCACTATTCTGCTGGTGGAGTCACTGTGTACATACATTACTTATCCTGTACTGATGCTGAGTTACATCCTGTATTATACTCCAGAGCTGCACTCACTATTCTGCTGGTGCAGTCACTGTGTACATACATTACTTATCCTGTACTGATCCTGAGTTACATCCTGTATTATACTCCAGAGCTGCACTCCCTATTCTGCTGGTGCAGTCACTGTCTACATACATTATATTACTTATCCTGTACTGATCCTGAGTTACATCCTGTATTATACTCCAGAGCTGCACTCACTATTCTGCTGGTGCAGTCACTGTGTACATACATTACTTATCCTGTACTGATCCTGAGTTACATCCTGTATTATACTCCAGAGCTGCACTCACTATTCTGCTGGTGCAGTCACTGTGTACATACATTACTTATCCTGTACTGATCCTGAGTTACATCCTGTATTATACTTCAGAGCTGCACTCACTATTCTGCTGGTGCAGTCACTGTGTACATACATTACTTATCCTGTACTGATCCTGAGTTACATCCTGTATTATACTCCAGAGCTGCACTCACTATTCTGCTGGTGCAGTCACTGTGTACATACATTACATATCCTGTACTGATCCTGAGTTACATCCTGTACTATACCCCAGAGCTGGATTCTGCATGCTTCAGTCTCTAGTTCTGAAATCTCCCAGCTTTTTCTGCTTGTTCAGTGTCTGCACTGAGCTCGTCCTGGTGACCATTATTCTTGGAAGTGTCCTCTTGTCACCATTCTGTGTTCAGTAATCTGAGTTAGGAGAAGGAACTTTCCCATTGTGTTAGGGGTGGAAGCTCAGCAAAGGAATGACAACATGCAGAATTGCGATTGCAGCTCCGACCACTCTAAAGATAATTCTGAGACATTTAATGAGCGCAGAGTTTTAGTCCTTGAGGTGTAACATTCTGGCTGACAGGTTGTAGTTAGGAGCCGGGTAGGTCCCTCAGAAGCTGATATGACCGGTCCTGTGGCCCAGCCTGATGTGTTCTGGTTCTGATGATTCTCCGAGTGACTCTTCATCTCCATTTCTCCCCCTGTGTTATGTTTTGAATGGGGTCATCGCTGGATCCGGTTTGATGTTTTATCCCGGTTTTCCATCGGCGAGCCCTGGTTTTCTGCAGCTGGCATTTAAGGGCTCATATACACGACCCTATGTATTTTGCAGTGCTCAAAAAACGGATTCGCTAAATATACTGATGACGTCCGTGTGCATTCCAGTACTTTGCAGAACGGAACAACTGGCCCCTAATAGAACATGTCCTATTATTGTCCGTATGTGGACATTTATATATGACCTGTCTCTTTGTGGAACGGACATACGGAAACGGAATGCACACGGAGTAACTTCCATTTATTTATTTTTTGCAGACACATTGAAATAAATGGTTCCGCGAAACTGACACGGAAAGAAAATAAGTTTGTGTGCATGAGCCCTAACCCTGCGGTTCAGGGTAGATTAGGAGCCGCTGATTGGCACATAATACCCAGACCGATTAAACGGGAACGAGAACTTGACCCAGAGACCTGCTCGCCAACGTCGCCTCATCTCTTATTACACCGCCGGCTGATGGAGACGCAAGGTGTTATGGTGGGCACAATCCCTTTCTAAGACGAGAGGTGAAAATTTTCCGAGCGTCTGCGTCTCCTCGCACAATAAGAAGACGCCGCCTGCGGCTTATATCTCCTTACTTGGAGACAGTCAGATGAAGAGGGGAGCAGTGTATGATCGTAGTGTATGACCAGAATATCCAATTTTTGCTCCTTTCCCATCCCTTTTACCACAATCTCAAGTGGTAAATGTCCTTTCCTGTTCAGTGCCCCCGGTTCTGTGAACTCTTCTACCGCCCCTTCCCTCTGCGTCCGTTCTAGTACTCCTCTGATTGGATGCCACAGCTGTCGCTCAGTGCATAGGGGAGAGGGAGCCCCCCTTATAGAGCCCACAGTGGTAATAAACCCCCTGTATACCCCCGTAGTGTCCCCTGTAGTTCTAATGCCCTCCTGCAGTTGTAACCCCACCTGTAGTGCACCCTCTATTATTATGCTCACTGTTAATGCATCCCTTGTAGTGCCCCTTGTATTATAAGCACCCCTTGTTGTGCTCTTGCCTGTATTACTGCCCCCTGTAATATAATGACCCTTCTATTGTGCCATCTGTATTAATGACCCCCTTGTAGTGCCCCCTGTATAATAATGACCCTCTTTCAATGCCCTGGCCTGTATTAATGCCCCTGTATAATAATGACCCCCTTGTAGTGCCCCCTGTATAATAATGACCCCCCCCCATCACATGACTACCGTACGCCGCCGCGTCTTCAATGTGTTTGGCATGAGTTGCCGCATCTTGGTGCAGGCGATCACCGCGACATCTCCGGTACCTCCTGTGTGGGTTCTCAGGCCACCACATTGACGTGATCACGAATGCCTGTGTCAGATCGCAGGCATTCGTGACCGGCTGAGACCTGGCGCATGAGGTCGTGATGATGTCATCGCAACCTCCTGCGCGGTTCTACTACCGCCATAGGCTTCAGGTCTAGTTACCTGCGGTCTGAGGCTGAACGGTGGCCTTGGGCCATATGTTTGGGACCCATGGGGGGCTGACAGTCAGATATGCGGATATACACACGTGCCAACATTTAAATCCCCCCCCCAAATTAGGATGTAAAAGCTCCACCCCGCGAAGGCCCCAAAGGTGTACTATTGGGGGATATTTACGTACACTCCACCTCTTTGTGGAACAGTTCATGGGATTCTGCGTTACTAATGTTCTCTAATGCAAGCTGAGGTCCTGCTTTATTCTGCGCTGTGTGGATAAGGCCTAGAAGCTTATCTGCTGTCAGCACAGGGACGGCTCAGCTCTGAACCAAGTGACGGCTGTGTCTGGGTGCTATGGATACACTGCCGAGCGGCCATGGACTTCTTATAATGAGCCGTTGTCAGGCAGCGAGTCCCTAGTAACCAGTCTTGGATTACCCAGGCAGAAATAACATTTTACAAGTGTTGCTGATTTGGCTGTGGACGCCATATTTTGCCATGTGCCCTTTTATATCAGTTTCCTGGGCGATCAGCTGATTCAGATCTTCAGATGTCATCAGCTGCTCGTTCCCCCCACAGTGGCCACTACTGGTGAGATGTAGAATTACATTCTAAATTAAAGGGATCTTCCAGCTATAAGAAGTTACCCTCTATCCACAGGATAGGGGATAACTATTAGTACTTTGCTTGTACTATTTACTTAGAGATGGGTGGAGCGGCAGTGCACATGGTTGACCAGCCGCTCCACTTATTTCGGGGATGGGGGCCCCATTCTCGTAATCGGTGGGGGTCCTCACCTCTCTAATAGTTATGGATAGGGGATAACTTGGTATAAGGTTATGGACTGCCAGAGTCAGTAGGAGCCCCTGCGTTCTGGTGGCTTTCTGCCCTGACTCATAGAGGGCGCTATCGAGCAGCTCCTTATATACGATTTGCACCATTCTTGCTGTGAACTCGGGACCCTTGTGTGCGCCTGACCAGGTCGCCCATACCACCGACGAGGTTGTCTCCATCTCCTCTCTGTAGAATCGGCAGTTGCCCAGAGTTCTGGTCACCATGGTAACTGACACTGGCCCCAATGTAATAGACTTTCTGCTCGGGAACATCTTGCAGCTTCCCCGATCTTGACTTGCTGCCATGTTTGGCATGGGCAAAGTTGTCAAAGCAAGTGCAGCGACTCGCAGCCAAGTCTGCCGTGTCCTAAAAATACGATCAGGCATCATAGGGCTGATGTCATCCAGCAGCCTGAAACCCCTGACAACCGCCCTGTGGCTGGCCAGGTCCCTTCAGAAGAAGTTGTCATCATCTGCAGTAGAAGCTGCAACAATGGGATATGATCCCTTAAAGGGGTCGTCTGCATTGGACAGCGATAAGCTAATCACAGGGCGCCCGCTGCTGTGACCTCCAGTGACCATCTCTAACCTGTATGTGAACCTGCCAGCAAGGGTTCAGTTTCTCTGCAGCGCCCCCGCAGGGGAAATGGAGTATTACATAATTCTGAGCGAAATCGATGATCTGTTTGTGAAATGTACAGAGGTGCCGGGTCCTGCTCCAGGTAATATGTAATACTGCGCCTCACGACCACGAGAGCGGAGATCAGAAATTGGAAGCACTGTATGTCATGTGATGAGTTCAAAGGTTTCGGCAGAGCGGAGATCAGCGGCGCCAACTTAGCTTTACTTCAATTGGATATCTACATTTAAAGGGTCTGTCTGAGATTTTGATATTGATGGCTTATCCCCAGGATAGGTGTGGGTCCCACTCCCGTCACCCCTGGGGTCATCTGTTTGAAGCTGCCGTGGCCTCTTCCTAGGCCGTGTGATGTCACTTCTTCGGTCACATGGTGTAGGTGACCGAAGAAGTGACATCACACGGCCTAGGAAGAGGCCACGGCAGCTTCAAACAGATGACCCCAGGGGTGCCGGGAGTGGGACCCACACCTATCCTGGGGATAAGCCATCAATATTCACTCTGTCCCAATTCACGTGAATGCGGCTGAGTTGCAATACCAAGCACAGCCCCTATCCAGTGGATGGCGCTCTGCTTGCTAAGCTGTGAGGCGTCCATGCCACTTATAGGCGCGTCTCTGCTTCTTTGAAAAGCTAATCGGTGGGGGTCCCGGGTGGTGGACCCCTGCCGATCTGATATTGATGACCTATCCCAAGGTCAGGTCATCAATATTAAACACCCCGGAAAACCCCTTTGTCTTACCAGAGGTCCAGTCCACTGCTCTGTCCCTCCTCCATGCTTTACACTGCAGCTTTGCCCCTTTAAGACATTGCTGCAATCAGAAAATTATTCTTTGCTGCCATGTCTCTTGCACCATGAGGCTGGATTCACACGTGCAAATCTGCCGAACAATCTGCAGTGCAGGGTGTGAATCTACCCTTATGTCGTCTGAACTCCTCTTCTTCCTGTCAAACTGCTCTGCCCCATCCTCCATGCTTTACACTGCAGTGTTGCTTCAGGTTTTAGCTAATCGGGCTCAGCAGGAAATCAGTGCGTGGACGGCCGATATCCATTAGCATGAGGACCGCACGATCATTATGCAGTCCCTGCACAGCGGGGACTGATCGGTAGCCATATTGGAAAAGCTGGAGAAGCCCTTTAAGTGCACACGTGACCCCAGTCCTACCACTTGAGGCGTCACATGAATTGCACTTCTCCTCCCGCCCTATGTCCATTCAATGGATTAAAATAGAAACAGAAAAATGAAAGAGAATGCATTAAAAAAACCTTCCCCGCTCGACAGCGGTCGCCGCTCTGAATGTGGTCACCTGACCTGCATTTTATTTTAATTTTTTTCACCCCGATTTTGCTGAATAGCTGCAGGAATAAGCGGCTCGTCCCCGCAGCACGCTCCCAAACAATGTCCATTTTCTCCCCTTTAGAAACCGAATTTGTTCAGTGTGTCAGCCCGCGCCGAGGCCTTTGTGCCCGGCCTAACCCCTACTGGGATTTTCCTGTAGCAGATGGCCTTATGCATCCTGCAAGGGGGGGGGGGGGGGGCAGGGTCACGGAGGTCTTCTCATTTTTACCCGGTTGTTAGGATGTCGGAGTTGACAGGGCCTCCATGTGACAGCATTACGCCCAGGGTTGATGGACTTTTTCTTTTGCTGTTTGGCCCCTGCTTATCATATGTACCGGGGTCCAGCCCACAACTGCCGAGCGCTCCGCACCCGAGCGTTACTCTCTGTAACCTATGGAAACATACGCCTAATGTGCACATATGTTAGGGACTATATAGGCTCAACACATGCAGCGTTCAGCTGGTGTCATGTCCTTCACAGACTATTGTAAGCTGCTGCAGCAGCGTGTTTTCATGGACAATTGAGGGTTAAAAACTGCAAAAACATAACCCGACCTTAAATTGAGGTTCGCCGTGCAATGGGAAAACCTGATTAGATACATGAATGTAATGCATCCATTGATATGGATACCAGTAATGCATACGACTGCGCTCTTCAGCTCCACCTAGTGGTGCCTGCAGGGTAACAGAAAGTCACCGTGCAACTCTAGAGCAATGCAGGCCGTTGGGAGCGCCGCCTCACAATAACGGCTTTAACTGATATAAAAGCATTTTAGGAATCGAATTTGCACCGAATTTTTGGCTTTCAGATTTTTTTTCTTTTAGTATCAAACGCTCCCAGTATGTGCGCTTATTTAGCTGCAGGGCTGAATGTGAGCGAGTGTTCACTGTTATCAGCCAGTTCAGACTGACAGTCGTATGACTGGCGGGAAGTGCAGGAAATACTCATTTCTGCTCCCATGATCGCTACTGTATGCGGGGGCTGGTGCCCTTTTAGGTCTGTAGACCTTAAGGTGACGGTCCCTGGTGTTTGGCCGACACGTGCCTTCTTGCCACGGCTTTAAGCCGCCGTTCTGCAATCCTTAGCGCTGCCTCCCATTGAGGTGTATGGGAGACAGAGAGGACGCGGGTTTTCGTCCCCTTACATTGTTTCTGCTGTAAACCACGTAATGATTTTTTTCCCTTGTGGTGCTCGGTATCTTTGCAGCTCTAGCACTCGGCCTCCATGAGTGCACCGTGTTGTGGCCTTTGGTTGCACTAAATGCCACCCTTCAGTTTTTAGTGCATTACACGCTCTGCATGATTCAGGCGTATATTTATAGGCTGTATTCGGATGTACGTGTCCTGTGTATTTATAGTCTGACTTGTAGTATTTGTGTACCCCTTATACTTGGAGGTTGTAGTCTAATTTGTGTGCCATGTGTGTTTTTAGGCTTTATCTAATGTATGTATTAGGGATCGGCCGATATGCATTATTTTTAAAGTTATCGGCATCTAACCATGCCGTAATGCGTCCAGCGCGCTATCACAGAGCATGATCGCGCTGCTGTCAGCGCGCTCATGTTCCCTCAGCGGCACAGGGGAGGAGTCGTCGCTCTCTCCCTCCCCCTGTGCCACGCTGCCAATAAAGAGAGACGGGAGGAGGAGGAGCGGGCGCACTGCGCCACCAATGATAATTAACGTCTAATACAAATACAGGAGGCGGAGCCCAGCGTATATGACGGGAAGCTGCGATCAGCGGCAGTTAACCCCTCAGGTGCCGGCTATGTGACCCCCGCCTCCTGTATTAAACGTTAATTATCATTGGTGGAGCATTGCGCCCTCCCCAGTATTAAAAACATTGGCACAGTCCACTCCCCTCCCCTTCTCATTGGTGGCAGTGGCAGCTTCTGATCTGAGCCCCAGGTGCAATCCCGTGGCTCCGATCGGTTACCATGGCAGCCAGGACACTACTGCTGCCATGGTAATGTCCCTGCTGCTGTGTGCACAGAGTACAGGGAGAGTGTGAAGTCCTGTTCACCCTAAAAGATCCCAGGTTCTAGCCCCTAAGGGGGGAAATAGTTATTGAATAAAAAGAAATAAAATAAAAAGTAAAAAAAAAAAAACAACACTGAAATATTAAGTATAAATCACCCACTTTCCCAATTTTACATATAAAATGATAAACAATAAATAAACATATTACATATTGCCACGTCCGAAAAGTCGAAACTATTAAAATAATCTATGCGGTGAACGCCGTAAGGTTCCATTCACACGTCCGCAATTTCGTTCCGCATTTTGAGAAATGGAATTGTGGACCCATTCATTTCTATGTTCTGCCCGGATAAGGAATTGCGGTCCGCACTTTCGTTCCTGAAAAAAAAATAGAACATGTCCTATTCTTGTCCGCAATTGGGGACAAGAATAGGCATATTCTATTAGTGCCGGCAATGTGCGCTCCGCAAAATGCGGAACGCACATTGCCGTGTCCATGTTTTGTGGATCCACAAAACACGTTACGGATGTGTGAATGGACCCTAACAGAAATTATTAGTATTTCTTCCTTTTTTTTTTTTTTTTTTTTTTTTTTTTAATGAAAATGCCCAGATATACACATGATTCTGCAGTTAGGCCTGCAAAGGTCTACATTTACATTCTTGTATTTTAATGAATGATATTTGTAGGGTTTATTAGTGGTAAGGCACAATCCGAAATGCATAGTATACAAGCATGCACTTGCATTCTCATGCTTTAAAGAAAAGTTTTTAGGACCTGTTAGGGTCCTTTCACATTTGCGTTTTTCTTTTGCGGCATAGAGTTCTGTCACAGGGGCTCTATACCGGAAAAGAACTGATTAGTTTTATCCCGATGCATTCTGAATGGAGAGTAATCCGTTCAGGATGCATCAGGACGTCTTCAGTTCGGTCATTTTGACTGATCAGGCAAAAGAGAAAACCGCAGCATGCTACGGTTTTATCTTCGGCGAAAAAAACTGAAGACTTGCCTGAATTTTTTCCTATAGGAATCTATTAGTGCCAGATCCGGCATTCAGAATACCAGAATGCCGGATCTGTCCTTCCGGTCTGCGCATGCGCAGACTGAAAAAAAAAAAAAAGGTGAAAAAAATAAATGCCGGATCCGTTTTGCCGGATGACACCGGAAAGACGGATCCGGCATTTCAATGCATTTTTTCCACTGATCAGGCATTTTTAAGACTCTGATCAGTCTTACTAATGCCATCAGTTTGCATACGTTTTGCCTGATCCGGCAGGCAGTTCCGGCAAAGGAACTGCTTGCCGGATCTCTCTGCCGCAAGTGTGAAAGTACCCTTACTGGATCCTTTTTTTGCTTTGGATACTCTAATGCACATGCATCCTGTGTACTTATAGACTGTATTATGTTTATCCACCGAGTGTATTTATAGGCTGTATTCACGTGTACATGTAGTCTTGTGTGGCGTATATCTGGTGCAGATTTTGTCGCATGCAATGGGGGGGGGGGGGGAAGAATCTGCGACTTCTTCCCCACTCACGCCAGTTCTAAAATGTGTGTGTGGTATGGGCAGGAAAGGGGATGGGGCGTCAGCGGAGAAGGTGGATCCTCCGAAGTTATGTAGAGGCGCCAGCAGCTATAGGACTAAGGCCTTTTTCACACTTGCGTTGTCCGGATCCGGCGTGTACTCCATCATTTGCCGGAATTACACGCTGGATCCGGAAAAACGCAAGTGAACTGAAAGCATTTGAAGACGGATCCGTCTTCAAAATGCGTTCAGTGTTACTATGGCAGCCAGGACGCTATTAAAGTCCTGGTTGCCATAGTAGTAGTGGGGAGCGGGGGAGCAGTATACTTACCATCCGTGCGGCTCCTGGAGCGCTCCAGAATGACGTCAGAGCGCCCCATGCGCATGGATCACGTGCCATGCGATCACGTCATCCATGCGCGTGGGGCGCCCTGACGTCACTCTGGAGTGCCCGGGGAGCCGCACGGACGGTAAGTATACTGCTCCCCCGCTCCCCGCTACACTTTACCATGGCTGCCAGGACTTCAGCGTCCCGGCAGCCATGGTAACCATTCGGAAAAAGCTAAACGTCGGATCCGGTAATGCGCCGAAACGACGTTTAGCTTAAGGCCGGATCCGGATTAATGCCTTTCAATGGGCATTCATTCCGGATCCGGCCTTGCGGCAAGTCTTCAGGATTTTTGACCGGAGCAAAAAGCGCAGCATGCTGCGGTATTTTCTCCGGCCAAAAAACATTCCGGTCAGGAACTGAAGACATCCTGATGCATCCTGAACGGATTTCACTCCATTCAGAATGCATTAGGATAAAACTGATCAGAATTCTTCCGGCATAGAGCCCCGACGACGGAACTCTGTGCCGGAAGACAAGAACGCAGGTGTGAAAGAGCCCTTATTAAGACCGGTGTCTAAAACGCGTATCTTAATAAATGTGCCCCTATGTGTTTATAGGCTGTATTCAAATGCACATGCATCCAGTGTTTTTATAGGCTGTATTCAAGTGTACATGTACTGTATGGGGATGATTTATCAAAGTGGTGTAAAGTAGAACTGGCTTAGCTGCTCATAGAAACCAATCAGATTTTACCATTCATTTTCCGAAGGAGCTTACAAAAATGAATTGGGATCTGATTGGTTGCTATGGGCAACTAAGCCAGTTCTACTTTACACCACTTTGATAAATCTCCCGCTCTGTATTTATAGGTTGTATTATGTTTGTGCACCCAGTGTATTTATAGGCTGTATTCAAATGTACATTTGAATACAGCCTATAAATACATGTACATTTGAATACAGCCTATAAATACATGTACATTTGAATACAGCCTATAAATATACTGGGTGCACAAACATGATACAGCCTATAAATACATAGCAGGAGATTTATCAAAGTGGTGTAAAGTAGAACTGGCTTAGTTGCCCATAGCAACCAATCAGATCCCAATTCATTTTTCTCAGTTTCTTCGGAAAATGGAAGGTAGAATTTGGTTTCTATGGGCAACTAAGCCAGTTCTACTTTACACCAATTTGATAAATCTCCCCCATAGAGTACATGTACGCTATGTATTTATAGGCTGTATTCAAATGTACATGTACTCTATGTATTAATGGGCTGTATTGTAACATTTGTGTACCTAGTGCCTTTATAAGCTGTAATCTATTGTGCCTTTGTGGACGGCTTGAATACATGAATGTCTGGTGATCTTGAGCAGTTCTGATTGGAACAAGTTCACTTTGTTGCTTGCATTAAGTAAAACAGCGACCATTGTCCTCGTCCTAGCATGGAGGCCGCCTCCTCCATTAACGGAGAAATATTCTGATTGTTTCCAGTGTGGTGTGAAAGGGTCTCGCTGTGTACTGGGAAGAGTCAGTTACCTGAGCCCCCCGAGCAATGAACCAGCTACAGGTGCAGAGGTGTAGAAAGCCCGTATTGGAATTTCCACAAAGGCATGGACTAGACGGCATCTCGAGCCCCATGTGGCGGCATTACTTGAACCTTTGCCCCCAATAAAACACATTTTTGGCCAATTCTATGTTGCCATGGAGACTGCGCTTTAATATATTTGCACCCGCATTGCCGGTGACTTCTGCTTTTTGCGGCTAAAGTTTTGATGAATGGTTTACATTTTTATTGAACCACCTTAGCACCCAGTGACGGGTCACAGAGGTCACATCCGGAGGGTGAAGAAAATGCAAAGGGGAAAATTAAAAAGTAAAAAAATATTAGGAAAAAAAAACCCCGATTCTGGTCAGAAGTTTGAGGCTGGATCTGCTTCCAGAGAGTCCGGTGCCTTTAGCCGGCTGTGATTGATGCTTGAAAAGTTTTTTTTTTTAAGGAAATTCGTTTGAAGGCTTTTTCTTTTATTCCCCTTTCTCCCATCCCCCCCCCCCCCCATTCTTTTTCTCCGAGCCTGTCAAGTTCAAGAGCAGCTCAGATGCCATGAATTAAATGAAGCACAAAAGAGGAGAGGAGACCCTTTTGAAGAACAAAGAATTCCTATTAGGCTGCCGTGTTCTCTCCTGACCAAAGGCGCTCCCTACATGGCAGCCATTGTGATCGGCATGGCCTGCACATATGGGAAATACAGTAGGCCCTCGTTACTCACCTCCCCGGGCACATTTCCATGCTTCTTTTTTTCATTTGTACAGTCATTTAGTCATTGTGTGCAGATCAGCGGAACATCTTTCTCCTGTCGTCCACCACCTTGTGTGAACCACCTAGCAAGGACGGCCATTATTAGGAGGAATGACAGCAGAGGTCGGAGTTCTTATGGAGAAGGATACCGGAGTTTCTACTGTCTTCAGTGGAGTGCCGCAGTCACCTGCATCTTCTATTACAATATATATTTTTTATTTTTTTCCCCGCAGATTCCATTATTTTTTTATTTTTTTAAACCTGGAATAAATTTTTTCCTGTGCTCAACCCTGGCTGAGTAATCCGCTGTGATAGTCTATAGCGAGGGAGGGAACTGATAAATGATTGGACTATATTTTTGATTCTTGAAACTGGTTGTCACAAGATAAGCCTATTGTTGATGATCCTGCTTATGAAATGTCTTGATGAGTAAGAACTATGACCTCACTATTTACTAAATAATACTGCAAGAATATAACTACTATAATACTGCTCCTATGTACAGGAATATAACTACTATAATACTGCATCCTATGTACAAGAATATAACTACTATAATACTGCTCCTATGTACAAGAATATAACTACTATAATACTGCATCCTATGTACAAGAATATAACTACTATAATACTGCTCCTATGTACAAGAATATAACTACTATAATACTGCTCCTATGTACAAGAATATAACTACTATAATACTGCTCCTATGTACAGGAATATAACTACTATAATACTGCATCCTATGTACAAGAATATAACTACTATAATACTGCATCCTATGTACAAGAATATAACTACTATAATACTGCTCCTATGTACAAAAATATAACTACTATAATACTGCTCCTATGTACAAGAATATAACTACTATAATACTGCTCCTATGTACAAAAATATAACTACTATAATACTGCTCCTATGTACAAGAATATAACTACTATAATACTGCTCCTATGTACAAGAATATAACTACTATAATACTGCCTCCTATGTACATGAATATAACTACTATAATACTGCTCCTATGTACAAGAATATAACTGCTATAACACTATCTCCTAGGTACAAGAATATAACTACTATAA